>NC_059295.1:614153-636653 GCF_017591435.1 Portunus trituberculatus
ACATAAAGCAAAATACAATCGCCTGGTGTACCAAGCTCTTACGTTTTTATAGACTTGAATACAACACAAAACCTTAACACACATTTCACCTCGCCTCTACAGAAGTTAATGTTTCACCAGGTCTCTGTTAGGTCTCTGTGACGCCGAAAACGTCTGTATGAAACAAATTAGTTGGCAATAGACAATCTCATTTTCAGACTTTGATTTTTAAGTTATGAAAATAAACTCATTTACGGGGATTCACATGTTCATGGTTTCTTATAGTCTACTTTCTAGCCAAAAAGGAAAGAAAATATCATACTAACTTTGCGTTATCAATTGAGTATATATAATTAAGTAATTTTTGTCACAAAAATAGAGGTCATAAAAAATGCAATTTTTTTATGCAAGAGGGAAACTAGTCAAGGACAACAGAAAATTAAAAAAAAGAGACCCACTTCAAATGCAAGTTCCCTAAAAGATTGCTAGAGAATTAGCCGAAAGCCAGCGACAAATGTCTTGAAACCTCCCTCTAAAAAGAAGTCAAGTCGTAGGAAGGCGGAAACACAGAAACAGGAAGGGAGTTCCAGAGTTTACCAGAGAAAGGTATGAATGGTTGATTTTTTTTTTTTTATGTCACGGCCTATAGCGCCTGCAGGCACACTTGGAGAATGTGTGGGATGCGCTGTTCAGCTTCCGCCCATTAGTGGCGCAGGCAATTTTATTTATAGTGGTACCCATATTAGGCCCCATATCATCACCTGGGTATCATGGTGACATATAGATAACTTTAAACCACTCGACAAATGGCATAGATTCAAAGCAGTATGTGGTGGGATTCGAACCGTGGACGAACGCCCAATCCCACGTTCACCACCTTATCCACTACGCCACCGCCTCCCGTAGTGGTTAACTCTTGTATTAAAGAGTTGGACAGAATAGGGATGAGAGGAAGAAGAAAGCCTTGTGGAGCGAAGCCGCAGGAGGAGTGGGGGGCATGCCGTTAGCAAGATCAGTAGAGCAGTTATCATGAAAATTGCGATAAAAGATAGAAAGAGATGCAACATATCGGCGGTGAGAAAGAGGCTGAAGACAGTCAGTCAGAGGAGGGGAGTTGATAAAACGAAAAGCTTTTCATTCCACCCTATCTGATAAAACTGTGCGAGTGGAACCCCCCTAAACATGCGAAGAGTACTCCATACAAGGGCGGATAAGGCCCTTGTACAGAGTAAGCAGTTGGAGGGGCGAGAAAAACTGGCGGAGACGCCGAATGCCTAACTTCATAGAAGCCGTTTTAGCAAGAGATGAGATGTGAAGTTTCCAGTTAAGATTATAAGTAAAGGACAGACCGAGGATATTCAGTGTGGAAGAGGAAGACAGTTGAGTGTCATTGAAGAAGAGGGGATAGTTGTCTGGAAGGTTGTGTTGAGTTGACAGATGGAGGAATTGAGTTTTTGAGGCATTGAAAACTATTAGATTTTCTCTGCCCCAATCGAAAATCTTAGAGATCAGAAGTCAGACGTTCTGTGGCGTCCTTGTGCGATCTCTTGACTTCCTGAAGGGTTGGACGTCTCTGAATGGACGTGGAAAGATGTATGGTGGTATCATCAGCGTAGGAGTGGATAGTGTAAGAAGTTTGGTTAAGAAGATCATTAATGAATAATAGAAAGAGAGTGGGTAACAGGACAGAATCCTGAGGAACATCACTGTTAATAGATTTAGCAGAACATTGGCCATCTACCACAGCAGCAATTGAACGGTCGGAAAGGTAACTTGAGGTAAAGTTGCAGCGAGGATAAAAACCGTAGGAGGGCAGTTTGGAAATCAAAGCTTTTTACCACACTCTATCAAATGCATAGTTATAACCTTAATTTTATTATTAAAGCGTTTATGCCGTATATATATGTTTGAAAATATTAAATCTATTTCAGTATATCGGTGTGTGATAGTAGAATATCCAAAAATATGCGATATGCAGTTGACCACCTTTTCTGTAAAATATTACGATATCTGCTGAATATGGAACCACAACAGAAGGTTAGGTCTTCTCCTATTACTACACATGGAATTCTAAAGCACGTTTTGTATGTATATATGTATATACTAACACAGATATAATATAGAGAGAACTAGGTGTTTACCCTCCTTATAAGACTATGATTATTAAATATAGAATAATTAATTGCTACTTGCTACTCCAATCTAAATATGAGGTCTACTCCAAACTAAACATGGGGGAAAATTAAGTCATATAATGTAGGTATAGCTATAATTATTGCACTTATACTCAAGCAGTATCTATTCATCACCGTAGCTAAAATGTTTAAGAAATGCAATGTATGTATCAAGTGTGGTGTGTCAGTAGTGTGGATGTCACAGACTGTTAACTCGACACAACCTTCCAGACAACTATCCCCTCTTCTTCAGTGACACTCAACTGTCTCCCTCTTCCACATTGAATATCCTCGGTCTGTCCTTTACTCATAATCTTAACTGGAAATTTCACATCTCCTCTCTTACTAATAACAGCTTCTGTGAAGTTAGGCGTTCTGCGGCGTCTCCGCCAGTTTTTCTCGCCCCTCCAACTGCTTACTTTGTACAAGGGCCTTCCTTATCCACCCCTGTATGGAGTACTCTTCGCATGTTTGGTGGGGGTTCCACTCACTCACTTTTATTAGATAGGTTGGAATCAAAAGCTTTTCGTCTCATCAACTCCCCTCCTCTGATTGACTGTCTTCAGCCTCTTTCTCACCGCCGAAATGTTGCATCTCTTTCTATCTTTTATCGCTATTTTCATGCTAACTGTTCTACTGATCTTGTTAATTGCATGCCTCCCTCCTCCTGCGGCCTCGCTGCACAAGGCTTTCTTCTTCCTCTCATCACTTTTCTGTCCAACTGTCTAACGCAAGAGTTAAGCAGTATTCTCCATCATTCATAGCTTTCACTAGTAAACTCTGGAACTCCTTACCTGCTTCTGCTTATCCGTCTTCCTGTATTTCCGTCTTCCTACGACTTTAATTCTTTTAAGAGAGAGGTGTCAAGGCATTTGGTCCCTAATTTTGACTAACCTTTCTTATCTTTTAGGGAACCAGCATTTAGTGGGCCTTTTTTTTTTTTTAACATTGTTTTACCCTTGGCTGGCCTTCTCTCCTGCATAAAAAAAAAAAAGTACCTCGCCACAATGCCCTGCCCACAGTTTTATGTTCCACCGATGGATCTTCGCCCCTGAGTTCTGCCGCGTGGTGGCGTTCATGCAGCACGTGTCGGTCACTTGCAGGGTGTACACCCTCGTGGCTATTGGTGTGGACACGTGAGCCGCTGATGGGTGTGTCTGGCCGCTGTAGGAAGGAGGAAGAGAAGGAGGATAAGGTGACTAGGTACCAATAAACAAATAAGTAGAAAAAAATAAAATAAACTGTTCTAAAAATCAACGAACTCCTTAACTGTAAATATCAATCATAATTACGAACACTACATGTCATTCATTTTCTGTAATTGGGACTTTATTGACTGCAATTACCATCAACACTTCTATTTCATATAATTCTAGTAATAATTCTAACAATCATGCAAGAGAGAGAGAGAGAGAGAGAGAGAGAGAGAGAGAGAGAGATTGCGTAAGCAGTAACCTTGTGGTGAAGGACGGAGCTCGCCAGTCATTATTCCCATCGCTTTCTTTGGTGACTTTTTCCGTGTATTCATTCCATGTTCGGGCTCCACGCTCACGCATTTCCATTATGCCTTGCTCCCACTAAAACTTGTGATTCCTCTTTTAACAATACCAAGCCCAGACCAACAGCAAGATGGAAAAATAAAGGAAACACCAAGTACTGCTTTATACCAGGCTGGAGAAATATGAAAATAAAGTTTTCAAAAACTTTTCCCGTGGACAAGGCAATTATTTTCGCCAGACTCTCCAGTTAACACTTTGGTGAATTATCTCAAGATAAATAAAAGGAAAGAAAGAAGAAAAAAGAGTCCATAGTAATTATCGAGGTGACACAAATTTGTGACCAACTTTTTCTGTAGCATCACTTCATTACTCTCCCCCCCTCCCGCTCTCCCCCCCATCTCTCTCTCTCTCTCTCTCTCTCTCTCTCTCTCTCTCTCTCTCTCTCTCTCTCTCTCTCTCTCTCAGTCCCGTCCAGTGACTCTCGGCCACGTTACTTTGGACGTCCACCAGGATTCATAAATATTTTATCAAAACATTTGTTCCTTTGACTTTAAGTAATGGCTGATCATAAAGAAGGCCTCCTCCTTCTCCTTCTCCTGCTTCTCTTCCTCCTCCTCCTCCTCCTCCTCCTCCTCCTCCTCTTCCTCCTCTTCCTCCTCCTCCTCCTCCTCCTCCTCCTCCTCCGCCTTCGCCTCCTCCTCCTCCTCGTGTACATTAATATTATTAGTTTATTGAAGATATAAATTTTCTTTCTTCCTCTTTGGCGTTTTTCCTGTACAAATTTTGAATTTGTTTTCGGCTATTCCTTTCTTTCTCTTCTTGGTGGATTACATGTATAGTGTTGTCAGTGTGGTTGCCTCTCACGTCAGGACACATTGCTTGCTTGCTGGTGGTTGCCGTGCGTATTGTATCGTATATTATCATCTTCTGCGTGTTTCTTTGCATGTTTTTTTGTTTCTTTATGTAGCTCTCCTTGATCTTCTCTTCCACGTCCTTTTCCTCCAACTCCCTTCGCTGACCATCCTGATGAAATAGCCTTCAACTTTGCTATCCTCCATGACCTAGAGCAACTGGTGCAACACCCAACACGTATTCCTGACTGTCTTGGAGACACGCCCAACAATCTTGACATCTTCCTCACCTCTAATCCTTCTGCTTATGCTGTCACCCTATCATCTCCGTTGGGTTCCTCCGATCACAATCTCATTTTTTGTATCTTGTCCTATTTCTCCAATCCCTCCTTAGGATCCCCCAAAGCGGAGGTGCCTCTGGCGTTTTGCCTCCTCTGCCGGTTGGGGGGATCTGAGGAGGTATTATGCTAATTTTCCTTGGAATGATTAATGTTTCCGTGTCAGAGACCCATCTCTTTGTGCTGAACACATAACAGAGGTGATAGTGTATGGCATGGAGACGTACATTCCTCATTCTTTTCTTAACCTAAACCTTCTAAACCTTGGTTTAACTCAGCCTGTTCTCGTGCTATACATGATAGAGAGGTTGCCCACAAAAGGTACTTGAGCCTTCCATCTCCTTAATCTCATGCACTTTATATCTCTGCTCGGAATCATGCCAAGTCTGTTCTTCAACTTGCCAAACACTCCTTCATAAATAGAAAATGTCAAAATCTTTCAAACTCAAACTCCCCTCGAGACTTCTGGCATCTAGCCAAAAACATCTCAAATAACTTAACTTCTTCATCTTTCCCTCCTTTATTTCATCCTGATGGCACCACTGCCATCTCTTCTGTCTCTAAAGCTGAACTCTTCTCTCAAACCTTTGCTCACAACTCCACCTTGGATGATTCTGGGCTTGTCCCTCTCCTCCTCCCTTTGACCATTTCATGTCTTCAGTTAAAACTCTTCGTAATGATGTTTTCCATCATTATGGACTTGAAGGGGTCCCTCCTATTCTTCTCAAAAACTGTGCTTCCGTGCTTGCACCTTGCCTGGCCAAACTCTTTCAACTTTGTCTATCGACTTCTACCTTTCCTTCCTGCTGGAAGTTTGCCTACATTCAGCCTGTTCCTAAAAAGGGTGACCGTTCTAATCCCTCAAACTACCGTCCTATAGCTTTAATCTCTTGCTTGTCTAAAGTTTTTTAATCTATCCTGAATAGGAAGATTCTCAAACATCTGTCACTTCACAATCTTCTGTCTGATCGCCAGTATGGCTTCCGTCAAGGTCGCTCTACTGGTGATCTTCTGGCTTTCCTTACTGAGTCTTGGTCATCCTCTTTTAGAGATTTCGGTGAAACTTTTGCTGTTGCGTTAGACATATCAAAAGCTTTTGATAGAGTCTGGCATAAAAATTTGATTTCCAAACTGCCCTCCTACGGTTTCTAACCTTCTCTCTGCAATTTTATCTCAAGTTTCCTTTCCGACCGTTCTATTCCTATCCACTCCTACGCTGATGATACCACCCCACATCTTTCCACGTCCTTCCAGAGACGTCCAACCTTTCATGAAGTCAACAGATTAGGCAGGGACGCCACAGAACGCCTGATTTCTGATCTTTCTAAGATTTTCGACTGGGGCAGAGAAAATCTAGTAGTTTTCAATGCCTCAAAAATTCAATTCCTCAATCCATCAACCCCACACAACCTTCCAAACAAATATCCGCTCTTTTTCAATGATACTCAACTGTGACCCTCTTCAACAATGAATATCCTCGGTCTGTTCTTTACTCATAATCTTAACTGGAAACTTCACATCTCATCTCTTGCTAAAACAGCTTCTATGAAGTTGGGCTTTCTGAAGCGTCTCCGCCAGTTTTTTTCTCGCCCCTCCAACTGCTTACTCTGTACAAGGGCCTTATTCACCCCTGTAAGGGGTGATTTCACTCACACAATTTTATTAGATAGAGTGGAATGAAAAGCTTTTCGTCTCATCAACTCCCCTCCTCTGACTGACTGTCTTCAGCCTCTTTCTCACCGCCGATATGTTGCATCTCTTTCTATCTTTTATCGCTATATTCATGCTAACTATTCTACTGGGCTTGCTAACTGCATGCCTCCCCTCCTCCTGCGGCCTTGCTGCACAAGGCTTTCTTCTTCCTCTCATTCCTATAATGTCCAACTGGCTAATGCAAGAGTTAACCAGTATTCTCATATCATTCATACCTTTCACTGGTAAACTCTGGAACTGCCTGCCTGCTTCTGTACGACTTGTCTTCTTTTAAGAGGGAGGTATCAAGACATTTGCTCCCTAATTTTGGCTAACGCTTTTCCATAATCTAGAGAACCAGCACCCAAGTGGGCCTTTTTTTAAACTCTTCCTCCTTCTCCATCACTACCACCAACACCACCATCACCACCACCACCACCGCCACCACCATCACCTCACTTGAAACTGGGACAGAACTCAAAACTTAACGTAGAAAACGGAATGCCAATTAGAATATGAGAGAATACAAACGAGAGAGAGCGAGAGAGAGAGAGAGAGAGAGAGAGAGAGAGAGAGAGAGAGAGAGAGAGAGAGAAAGGACAGAAAAGCTGCGTCCTTCAGTGAAATCTAACCGTACTCAGGCAATCACACACTATTCACTACGTTCTACATACGCAAACCACACACACACTACCACCAGCCAGCTGACCACGGGAAGTCCTTTCTTTGTGTGAGTGTGTGTGCGTGTGTGTGTGTAGAGTTTAAGGTAAAAAGAGAAGCGAGTTGGATTCCCTTTGTATTGATTTCCAATCCTGTACTTTTCTTTAATATGGGTTCTATTATTTTATTTGTTTATCTGTTTATTCATTCATTTATTTAATAGTAGTAACAGTAGTACTAGTAGTAGTTGTAGTAGCAGTAATAGTAGTAGGAATAGTAAGAGTAGTATTAGTATTAGTAGTAGTAGTAGTTGGTAGCAAGATTAGTGGCAGTAGCAGTGGTGTATTCAGTTATACTAGTGGCAGTGAGAGAGTGGTAGTAGTGATAGTATTGTATGTAGTAGTAGTTTTGTTGTTGTTGTTGTAGTAGTAGAAGTAGTGTAGTAGTTGTTGTTGTTGTAGTAGTTATAGTGGTGTTTTATTGTAGTGGTTGATATGGTAGTAGTAGTTGTGGTAGTAGTGGTTGTTAGTGGTAGTAGTATTGTTAGTATGGTGGTGTAGTGAGTAGTGATATTTTTATGTGATTGTAAAGTATAGTAGTATATAGTTAATGGTGATAGTAATTGCTTGTAATTGAAGTATTGTTGTTGTTGTTGTTGTTGTTGTAATTGTGGTGGTGGTCAGATTGTAAGTGGTGGTGTATTCTATATTGGTGGTGGTGGTGTATTATTGTGGTATATGGTGATACAAATGGTGGTATTTTAATATGGTGTTGGTGGTAAGAGTGGTGGTGATTTTTTATATTGTTTTATTTGGTGGTATTTTTTTTTGCATGGTTTTGGTTTTTTTATATCTTATTGATTTTATTGGTGCTTTATTTTAATATATTTGGTATTATATTTTATTTTATTATTTTTTTATTTTTTTTTTTTGGTTTTATTTTCTTTCTTTTTTATTTTTTTGATGGTATTTTTATTTTTTTTTTTTTTATTTATATTTTTGTTTTTTTTTTATTTTTTTTATTTTTTTAGATTTAATTTTTGGTTATTATGGTTTATTTTATTTTTATTGTACCATTATAATTATTATATTATATTTATCATTTTTAGTTATTAATAATTTTGTATTTTATTACAATTTTTTTTTTTATGGTTTTTTTTTTTTTGATGGTTATTGATTGGTTATTCATTTTACAGGTTTTTTATTTATTTTTTTGGTGGTATTTTTTTTTGTTCAGTTTTTTTTTTTGATTTACTTATTTTTTGGTGGTATTTTTTTTTTTTTTTTTTTTGTTTGTTTTTAAATTTTGGTTAATTTTTTGTTTTATACAGTTTTTTGTTGTTGAATAGACATTTATTTGATTTTTTTTTTTTTTGGATTTTTAAAATTATTATATTGTTTTTTTGATTATAGATTTTTATTTTTGATTTTTTTTTAGTGATTCATTTTTTTTTTTGATTTTATTGATTTTTTTTTTTTTTTTTTTTTGATATTTTTTTTTTTTTTTTTTTTTTTATAATTTTAATTAGATTTTTTTTTTTTTTTTTTTTTTATTTTTAATTTTTTTTTTATATTTTATTTTTTTTTTTTTTATTTATATTTTTATTAATTATTTTTTTTTTATTTTTTTTTTTATTTTTTTTTTTTTCAATTTTTTTTTTCTTTATTTTTTTTTTTATATCTTTTATTTTTTTTTTTTATTTTTTTTTTTTTTTTTCTTTTTATTTTTTTATATTTTTTTTTTTATTTTTTTTTTATATTTTTTTTTTTAGTAATTATTATATTTTTTTTTTATATGAAATTTTTATTGAATTAATTAGTTTTTTGATTATTATTATTTTTATATTAATTTTTATTATGATTTTTATTATTTAATTTTTTTATTTTATTTTTTTATTTTTTTTTAGTATTTTTTTTTTTAATGAGATTTTTAATTTTTTTTTTTTTTATATTTTTGATTGAGATATTTATATTTTTTTTTTTTTAATTTTTATTTATTTTTCATGAATGTTATATGTTTTTTTTTTTTATATTTTATTTTAGAGATAATCAAGTAGAATATTGATTGAGTTTTGATCATTCATTCTTTTCTTTATCAATTTTGTTTATTCATCTTTATCTTATTAATGGGATGAGGGATGAAGATTATTGTAAACACTTGTTCTGTAGGCCTGTCTGTCTGTCTCTCTGTCTGTCGATCTTCTTGTTTGCGTGACTGCCTGCCTGCCTGCCTGCCTGCCTGCCTGTTTATTTACGTCCCTGCGTGTTGGACATTCCCATCCAGATTTTATTGCTAATTCAATAGTGACAGTTTCTTTTACGAACAACATAAAAAATGAGATTTTTTTTTCTTATTTTATTTATTTTTTATTTATTTATTTATTTTATTTTTTTGTTATACGTAGATGGGAGGGGTAGAAGATGCAAGAGCCATTCCCTCTCCTTCATGGTGGTGGTGATAAATGTCCTTTATTCTTTTCTGACAAATCAATATCTCCTTTACGCCTCCTCCTTCTGAGAGAGAGAGAGAGAGAGAGAGAGAGAGAGAGAGAGAGAGAGAGAGAGAGAGAGAGAGAGAGAGAGAGAGAGAGAGAGGGGTCACGCACGTGGTAGCTCCGTGTTTTTCGTGGTGTTACAGTGGTTTAACAAAGTGCAGTGTTGTGAAAATTTCAGTGCTTGAAGTGCTAAGTGTCCTGGTGTCCATGTAAAAGTGTAAGGTGTGCTAAGCCTTGCAATAGTGTTGAAAAATCACTTGAAAAGAGTGTTTGTACCCGTGCAGTGACCGAGACCCGGGCCTGACCTGACGCGAGGCCTAAGGCAGCACACAGTTGCCAAATCTCTCCAAGGTAGTTTTTAAACAACCTGTATCTCTCTCTCCGTGGCTGGTTTGGCTTGACTTGTGGGAGAGGTAGTTAGTGTCGTGTGTTTTTTGTGCGCCTGTGGGGAAGTGCTTTGTGTTCTGTGCCAGTGTTCAGTGTCTGTGTTCACGAGTGTGTTAGTGTCGCACGTGTCGTTTAGAGCCAACACTCGTTGTCGCCCCACACCTGGCTCCACAATTCCCCAGGAATCACTTATCCTCTCCCTCAATGTCTAGCCCCGCCCATCGCCCCATAGCCAGGCGAGACTTGCCTGGCTACCAGCCACAGAATTGGTGTTGCGTTTGTGGCAAAGCAACACTTAAGACTCAACACGTGAGCTGTGACGAGGAAACCTGCCGTAACCTTTGTCACAACAGCTGCCTTGGGGATACGCCAGTCTTCAAGTGTAGCTACACGGAGCAGCTACGACTCCAAGCAAACATCCCGGACCCCGTCACCTACATCATCGAGGAGACTGATACACCCCCAACGCCACTACCGGACGATAGTGGGGAGAGTCAGTGGGAGGGCTTGAGAGAGGAGAGCTAGTTTCACTAGTTGAGAAGCTCACTGAGGAAGCCTCTCAACAAAACTGTGTGATTAAGTCCCTCCAGGACGACCGAGACTTGATCATACAACACAGAGACGTGTTTGCTGCGGCTCTCAGAGTAGCAGACAGGCTGATAGCGTCAAAACAGCGCCAGACGCAAGTAGCCACACGCTCTCAGGCAGTCAGCGCCCACGCAGAGTCAATTGACGAACACTGGGAGGTGGTTTGTCAGGACTCTGAGAGGTGGAGGACGTGGTGGAGCTCGGATAAACCGCAACAGCTCCGCCACTCAGCTGTTTTCTCAACTTCCACCTTCCCTTCGCCTGCCCGGGAAACAACGACCGCTCCGCCTACCTCCACTGCTTCCACCGCCACACAGAGCGACTGTGACACCTCCCCAGCGTCTACTGTCACTCCTTCTGCCACACAGAGTGACTGCTCGGTACTCACTACCACGTCTACCGCCACACAGAGCAGCAGGGACTCTTCCTCCATAAATACAGCGAACGGAGTAGATCGCGGTGCCTCTGTTCGCCCACGAACCTCTCCTCAGACCACTTCAGGAGATTGGAGAAAAAAGAAAACTAAGAGGAAGTGCAGCAGGACGCGAGGAAGGTGTCCAGCGAAGGACTGAGGACTCACCAGGCCACCAAGCAGACACAAAAGCGAGCCAAGGCAAAAGTGTGTGAGTACTGCTCACGGAAAGGACACACTTCTGCTACTTGCCACGCCAGAACTGACGATTTACGTCAGGAGCGTCTCCTACAGCGGCTCCTTACGGTGGAAAGACACACAGCCACACCCTTCCCACCTGCAGCGCCTCAGCCCGCCCACCACCTCACTTCATTTCAGTCCTTACCACAACCTCGCCCACTCCTTCCTCAGCCTGGTATCTGGAATCAGAGCCAGGGGCGGCAGTGGACCACTCCTCTTCACCAGTACCAGCAGTCGGCCGCGGACCCTAACCACCACCTCGGACTAGCAGGCCTCGCTCACTACCATCCCTCACCATGGTACAGCCAGCTTGCCCCGCCGCCAACTAAAGGTCGTCTCTAGCAACGTCCGTGGTCTCCGGACTAACCTTGCAGACTTATACCACAACTGTGTGCAACGACACAATGCAGACGTTGTTGTGGTGACAGAGACATGGCTGAACAGTGAGGTGGAGCCCACGTATGGCAGGATGCAGGGCTTCACCCACTGGGTGAGGAGGGACCGACAGGAGCGAACAGGAGGTGGAGTGGCTGTCTGCTTCAAGGAAGGAATGCAGGCCCAGCTACTCGACATAGACACGCCTCCACTGATGGAGATGATGTACTTCCGAGTAACGCTGGCAGACCGCTCAGCCCTCCTGCTGTGTGCCCTGTATCGCCCCCCGCGACAAGGGCCTGACTCACTCCTGTACCTGACTGAGACTTTAGACAACCTGATGATGGCACACAGCTGCAGCCACGTGCTGATTGTGGGGGATCTCAATCACCACCTGGAAAGAGACGCCTACGAGAATCTCCTGAGGTGCAGGGTCTGACAGATCATGTCACCTTCCCACACATGAACGAGGAGGGACATTAGACCCTGTCATCTCAGACTACCAGGAGGACAAGCTTCAGTGTCATCAGCTGGGGCTCGTGGGCAGCTCTGATCATCACGCTGTACTGACACAGCTGGAAGTGGGCGTGGCTCAGGACGAGGCCACCACCCGCACCATCTGGCTGTGGAACAAAGCAGACTGGGCTTCCCTGCGCCGCGACCTGACCCACACCCCATGGGCCACTCTGCTACAGGGAGGAGCAGAGAGTGAAGCACTTGCACTCACCTCTCACCTTCTCGCCCTCCAGAGACGCCACGTCCCACACAGGGAATACACCACCAGACCGACGGATCAGCCATGGTTTGGCTACCGTTGCCGTGTTGCTGCTGAGGCAAAGTATGCTGCCTGGCTCCGCTACAAGAGGAACCCGACTCGGCGCAACAAGGACTTGCATAGGGCTGCATGCAGGAGGATGGTGGTAACCAGCAAGTGGGCCTTAAAAAAGTGGGAGGAAAGCCTGCGCCGGAAACTGTGTGGCACTGGCGTAGGAAACAAAACTTGGTGGTCCCTTGTTAAGGACAAACAGGAACTGGCCACCAAGAATCCATCCCTCCCTCAGCAAGCAGGACGGTACTGTCGCCACCAGCAGTAAGGAGAGGGCACAGTTGCTGGCTTCCTTGTTTGCTGGAAAAATGAAGGTGGGGAATCCACAGCAGCCACCGCCTCAGCTGGTCCAGCAATGTGAGAAGACTGTCACCATGGTGGAGGTGACGCATCAGCAGGTGAAGCGATTATTGCGGGGGCTGGACACACAGAAAGCCACCGGCCCTGATGACATCAGCCCGCACCTGCTGAAGCGATGCTCCCAGGAACTGGCTGCCCCTCTCACCCAAGTCTTCACAACTTGTGTACGGGAAAACGTCTGGCCTTCAGTGTGGAAGGAGGCTCGAGTAGTTCCCGTACACAAAAAGCTCCAGGACGGACCCAAAAAACTACAGACCCATATCCCTGTTGTCAGTGGTGGGTAAAGTGTTTGAGAGGGTCGTGGCAGAGGTGGTGTGTAGCCATCTCAAGGACAATGCCCTCCTCTCAGACCAACAGTTTGGGTTCAGACCTGGAAGGTCAACCTCCGACCTAATGATGCTTCTCACCAGGCAGTGGCAGGACGCCCTCGACGACGGCAAGGACACTATAGTGGTTGCTTTGGACATAGCTGGAGCTTTTGATAAAGTATGGCACAACGGATTACTAGAAAAGCTTCGTGCTAAAGGCATCCAGGGTGGCTTGCTACGACTCCTGGGAAATTACCTGCAGGACAGAAGCCTCAAGGTGGTTGTCAACGGGCAAACATCTGAGTCCCTGCCTGTGGAGGCATCAGTGCCACAGGGTTCAATTCTTGGCCCACTCCTGTGGAATATCTACGTGGATGATCTTCTCCAGCTACTGCCAGGAGTCATGGCCTATGCTGATGACTGCACCCTCTCCTATACCTATCCACGCCAGGACAGTGGGCGGGCTGCTGAGGCCATCAATCAGCAGCTACGAGTGATAGAGGAGTGGGGTGCTCGCTGGCAAGTGACATTCGCGCCGGAGAAGACACAGGCAATGGTTGTCTCTCGGTCCCCAGCCGCCATGGCAGCAATGGCAGGAAAGTTGTCTTTTGGCGCTGCTGCTCTCCCACTCCAAGATGACGTCAAGATACTTGGAGTGGAGGTGGATCGAGGGCTGAGGTTTGACAGCCATGTCAAAACCATTGCCAAGAAAGCCTCTCACAGGATCTCCGCTCTCAGAAGGATCGCCAGTTTCCTCGACAGGAAGGGAGACTGCTGCTGTACAAGGCACAGGTGCGGCCCCACCTTGAGTACGCAGCTCTCTCCTGGATGTCCTGTGCCGCCACACACAGAAGGAGACTGGACAGCATCCAACGCCGCGCCATACGGCTAGTAGATGCTGCAATACCACCTCACCCAGAGCCTGAGCGTCCCCTTGATTCACTGGAACACCGCAGAGATGTGGCGGCGATCGTAGTGTTCCATAAGGCACAGGTGCAAAGAGTGCCACATCTGGCAGGGCTGCGTCATCCTCTGAGAGTCACCGCACGGAGCACGAGAACGGTGCTCAATGGTGGTGACGCCGTAGAGGTGCCGCGATCCCACGGGTGTCAGCATCAACGCACCTTCGCAGGACGCGTCTCCAGGATGTGGAACTTGTTCACGGCCGCGGTGCCTCACGTCCAGGAGATGAACACACACAGTGTCAAACTGATGGCACATAAGTGGAGACAGACACTGCCAACTCCTCTGACACTCTTTGTGACGTGACACTCAGTGTAGTGCAGTGCGTGAATAGTGCTAGTGAAGTGAAAAGAATAGTGCTCCATTTACATGCTGACCATCTTGTATATTATCTATTTTTAAGTCTTGTAAATATTGTAGAGAAATAGATTGTAGTACCCTTAGAATAGGTAGCACACGACAGTGCGCCTTTGGGTACATGTTCTTCTGTATAAATTATGTTTAAATAAAAAAAAAAAAAAAAAGAGAGAGAGAGAGAGAGAGAGAGAGAGAGAGAGAGAGAGAGAGAGAGAGAGAGAGAGAGAGAGAGAGAGAGAGAGAGAGTGAATGTGTGTGTGTGTGTGTGTGTGTGTGTGTGTGTGTGTGTGTGTGTGTGTGTGTGTGTGCAAGAAGCGAAAACCAAAATCATTGTTGTGTGAGGGCGGACGTTGATGCCTAGGGGATGTGCTGAGTAACGAGGGTGTTAACTTGATGGTGCCGCGGGAGAGCAAGTTACGGGTGATTAGGACGGAGAAAGGACAAACCAGCACAACCAGGAAGAGGGAAGTGTTTGATCTGTTTGATCTGTTTGATCTGCTGCAGTCTCTGACGAGACAGCCAGACGTTACCCTACGGAACGAGCTCAGAGCTCATTATTTCCGATCTTCGGATAGGCCTGAGACCAGGCACACACCACACACCGGGACAACAAGGTCACAACTCCTCGATTTACATCCCGTACCTACTCACTGCTAGGTGAATAGTGGCTACACGTGAAAGGAGACACACCCAAATATCTCCACCCGGCCGGGGAATCGAACCCCGGTCCTCTGGCTTGTGAAGCCAGCGCTCTAACCACTGAGCTACTGTGTGTGTGTGTGTGTGTGTGTGTGTGTGTGTGTGTGTGTGTGTGTTTACGTCTCCTTCCTGCACCACCAGTCTTCCTCTTTATCCCTCCTCCCTCCTCTTCCGTCACCCACTTGAGTAATTAACAAGATTTCCTGTAGTATCATTTTTCACTTGTTTTTCGATGTGTGGTGTCTGGAGCTGGTCGGGAACGATAAGGAAGGATAGCCTCATCTGGCACCTTGTTTCCCGGTGATGTTATTGATTCTCTACCGTCACTAGGAACACTCATCCTTGACAGACAGGACTTCGCTGCTCAAAATCAGATCAAGGTAGTGGATGATCCAGAAGAAAAAGATTATACTTTTAGTTGTTGTCTTACGATTTTACCTTTGATTAATTGAAGTTTTATCGTCATGTACTGACCCCCTCCGTAGAGATTAGTTGATTCTGGACGTCAAGCATACATGTTGATACTCACACACTCAATCATGAAGACATTACAACATTCAAGCTTAAAAAAATTAGATTTGAAAAATCAAATGCGCAGGAACTGATTCTCAAATAAAGTTGTATGTACAGTACATGTGAATGAAGGAGATTTACTCAAGGTGTTGAGTCATGAGGGAGCTTTATAAGATTAATCATATTTATAGATGAGGATAGTACATGGATATAGATAGCCATATTTCATACAGGGACTACCGCGAGAAGGCGCAGTGTCTTCTATTATAGCTTCCTTTATTTGTTTTAGTGTTTATCATATGTTCTCATGAGAATCTAAGGATAAAGAACCACAGTTACATTTACGAACACTCCTTCACTTGTCTGCTCTGAGCCCTTCTAGACAGAGTGAGAAGATTGCTCGCCACCATCCACGATGCTCAGAGACAATCTCCCTTTCAAGGCCTGACAGTAGACCTAATTAAGTTTAAGTAGCAAACTCTCATAAATATTCCAGTCTTGGAAAAGTTTCATAAAACTACATTTTTATATCCTCCGTAGTTTTCATTAGAATGCATTCATTTTCATCCTTAAGTGTGCCGTGATTTACTATAAAGTTTAAGCAAAGTTCTACTAATCTCGATAAGAGAGTTGGATTAGTGTATGCGGATTGTGGGCTGTGCTCGTGATCCTCAGCCTTGACCAACTAGGAGACACACTTTTAGATAGCACTTACTTATTGTATTACACCGCCATATACAGTGTGGATTGTGCAGAGATAACGCTCGCCAGACAAAGGCATCGTCAAGATAACACCGTGACTCTGCTCGTGGTCTTACAAGTCTAACAAAGGAGAAGCAATGCGTGTGTTTACTGACTTTATTCACGCATACTTCCTCCACAAAAAAAGGAGACTGGCAGCCTTCTTGCTTACAGTCGTATATACATAATTAGGCGTTAGCCATCAAAAGAGTCAGTCAGTCAGTTCGTCAGTCAATAAGTCAGCCGGTTAGTCAGACAGCTATTCATTCATTTGTTTATTTATTTATTTATTTATTTATTTATCTATTTATTCATTCATTTATTGAGTTTGTCATTCAACAATCTACCTAATCACTCAGCTGGTCGATCGATCAGTATATCAAAATTCTATCAAGCAGTCAATTTGTCAATCAGTCACTCAGTTCGCCGTTCAGTCAATCAGTCAATACAAGCAGATGCAAAATAGCAATTTTACTTAGCCAGTCTTGATATTGTAGACTTTTTGTTGTTTTTTTCTGCTATCTCTTTCTCTTCTTTCTTTTCTTTATTTGATTATCTTTGCTTCTTTCTTTCTTTATTCTTTCCCAATCTTCATCTAATTTTGTAGTATCTTAATCAGTCAATCACTCACTTCCTCATCCTCTGGGCAAAGAATCTCCACACACTGTTATATAAAGACAGCCAGTAACGTAGTACAGCGAAGGCAGTCAAGCATAATACACACAGTAGTCGTGAGCTCCGTGAGACAACCTGCATCTGCGTCTAAGGTTCTAGATTGCTGGAGACACGAATATACTTTGCGTTGTCTTTCTCCCTCGATGTCACTTCATGCATGGAGGAAACAGAAAACAAGTTAAAGCTCATGTGCCGATTTCAAGTTGATTTTTATTAGACCATTTTCCGACACTCCTGCGCTGCATCTCTACTACATTCAAGAGGCTTTGTTCAGGTTACATGCGTTTTTAAGGGTGTGTTTTACGATTCTAGTGAGATTAGCAATATTTCTGCCATCAAAAGGAGAAACTCGTGAGAATCCGGGTTATTATCTTTGTGCCTTTTAAAAACAGTCGTGGTGAGAGCAAAGTTTTTCGAAATGCGGGCTTTAGTTGTGTTCAGCGGTGTGTGTATACGTACGTAGGTTATTGCTGACTGTATGAGAGAGAGAGAGAGAGAGAGAGAGAGAGAGAGAGAGAGAGAGAGAGAGAGAGAGAGAGAGAGAGAGAAAGAGAGTGACAGGGGAAGGGGTCAACATTTTTAGGGGATAAAGCACAAGATAGCAGAGGAAGCATATTACGTATAAGAAATATGAAATAAAGATTGAAGAATAAAAGTATGCGGGTTTATTGTATGTGTGATACGCTATGCATACACACACAGTCACACAAACACACACACACACAAGAAAACAACTATCCATACTTTTTTTTCCTTTTCTCTTATTTTCGGAAGTGAGGAGACTGCCCGTGGAAGTAGGGGGGGGAAAAAAGAAGGAAAATTTGCAGACAACATTTTCAGCTTGCTTTTTATGTTGACCCAGCGGGTGTCGTCTTTGTAGCACAGCTAATTACGAGTAAAAGAGGTTTCCACTAAGTCTTATCTGCGACGCTGGCTGGGGTGGACCGAGGGAAAAATGACACTGGAATAAGAAAAGAAGAGGTGTTATCTAAAGCGTGCTGTATGTCAACAATAAAAAAGAAATATAGAAAAGTGGTTGAAACAAATATGTATGTATGTATGTATATATTATACATGTTCTTTATATTATGTAAGTAAGGAGAAGGTAGTAGACGCCTACCGAAACAATAACTTACTCCCAGTGAGATCTAATAGCACTAGTTCAGGGGGTGCTGTGAACCGTCCATTAAAGCTAGTTGTGACCTCGCTGAATGTTTCCCTTTGTGTCTCACAACTCAAGGGGGCAGTCACAGCCTACCTTCTAAAGACAGCTCTCCTTAACATAAAACTACATGCACTTACCACACATACACCCTTCACTTCAAATCAAATTTTAAAAGAAAAATGGGACCCGAAAATAATAACGCCTCGGAGTCCCCTCTGGGAGGGACCAAAATGTCCCCAGGTCGGACACCTCTCCTGTTGAAGACCCCAAATGCCTTGACACCTCCCTCAACTTTTTCTACATTAACTTCTGCAACATTCGCGGTTTTAGATCTAATTTTCAATCTGTGGAACACACCTCTCCTCTACTAAACCTCATCTTCTTTTCCTCACCGAAACACAGCTGTCTGAGGCAACTGACAGTAGCCCTTCTCTGTTCCCTCCTACTTTCTCTATTCTCATTTTCATTCCAAAGCTGGATGTTGCGTCTATGTACGCAACGACTTAACTTGCTCTCGTGCCCACGCTCTTGAGTCTTCCGAATTTTCCACCATCTGGCTACGACTTAACAGTCACTCTCAAACTAAATTCATCTGTGCTGTTTATCTCTCCCCTAACTCTTCTGACTATAGTAATTTCTTCGACTACTTAACTTCTAAAGTGGAGCACATTCTGTCCCTCTACCCTTTCGCTGAGATTTCCATTCTTGGAGATTTCAATGTTCACCACCAGCTTTGGCTTTCCTCTCCCTTCACTGACCACCCTGGTGAACTAGCCTTCAACTTTGCTATCCTCCATGACCTAGAGCAACTGGTGCAACACCCTACTCGTATTCCTGACCGTCTTGGAGACACGCCCAACATTCTTGATCTCTTCCTCACCTCTAACCCTTCTGCTTATGCTGTCACCCTTTCATCTCCGTTGGGCTCCTCCGATCACAATCTCATTTCTGTATCTTGTCCTATTTTTCCAATCCCTCCGCAGGATCCCCAAAGCGAAGGTGCCTCTGGCGTTTTGCCTCTGCCAGTTGGGGGACCTGAGGAGGTATTATGCTGATTTTCCTGGAATGATTATTGCTTCCGTGTCAGAGACCCATCTCTTTGTGCTGAACGCATAACAGAGGTGTTAGTATCTGGCATGGAGGCGTACATTCCTCATTCTTTTCTCAACCTAAACCTTCTAAACCTTGGTTTAACTCAGCCTGTTCTCGTGCTATACATGATAGAGGTTGCCCACAAAAGGTACTTGAGCCTTCCATCTCCTGAATCTCATGCACTTTATATCTCTGCCCGGAATCATGCCAAGTCTGTTCTTCAACTTGCCAAACACTCTTTCATAAATAGAAAATGTCAAAATCTTTCAAACTCAAACTCTCCTCGTGACTTCTGGCATCTAGCCAAAAACATCTCAAATAACTTCACTTCTTCATCTTTCCTCCTTTATTTCATCCTGATGGCACCACTGCCATCTCTTCTGTCTCTAAAGCTGAACTCTTTTCTCAAACCTTTGCTCACAACTCCACCTTGGACGATTCTGGGCTTGTCCTCCTCTCCTCCTCCCTCTGACTATTTCATGTCTACAATCAAAATTCTTCGTAATGATGTTTTCCATGCCCTTGCTGGCCTAAACCCTCGGAAGGCTTATGGACCTGATGGGGTCCCTCCTATTGTTCTCAAAAACTGTGCTTCTGTGCTTGCACCTTGCCTGGCCAAACTCTTCCAACTTTGTCTATCGACTTCTACCTTTCCTTCCTGCTGGAAGTTCGCCTACATTCAGCCTGTTCCTAAAAAGGGTGACCGTTCTAACCCCTCAAACTACCGTCCTATAGCTTTAATCTCTTGCTTGTCTAAAGTTTTTGAATCTATCCTGAATAGGAAGATTCTCAAACATCTGTCACTTCACAATCTTCTGTCTGATCGCCAGTATGGCTTCCGTCAAGGTCGCTCTACTGGTGATCTTCTGGCTTTCCTTACTGAGTCTTGGTCATCCTCTTTTAGAGATTTCGGTGAAACTTTTGCTGTTGCGTTAGACATATCAAAAGCTTTTGATAGAGTCTGGCATAAAGCTTTGATTTCAAAACTGCCCTCCTACGGCTTCTATCCTTCTCTCTGCAACTTTATCTCAAGTTTCCTTTCCGACCGCTCTATTGCTGCTGTGGTAGACGGCTACTGTTCTTCTCCTAAACCTATTAATAGTGGTGTTCCTCAGGGTTCTGTCCTGTCACCCACTCTCTTTCTATTATTCATTAATGACCTTCTTAACCAAACTTCTTGCCCTATCCACTCCTACGCTGATGATACCACCCTACATCTTTCCACGTTCTTTCAGAGACGTCCAACCCTTCAGGAAATCAACAGATCACGCGGGGACGCCACGGAACGCCTGACTTCCGATCTTTCTAAGATTTCCGATTGGGGCAGAGAAAATCTAGTAGTTTTCAATGCCTCAAAAACTCAATTCCTCCATCTATCAACTCGACACAACCTTCCAGACAACTATCCCCTCTTCTTCAATGACACTCAACTGTCTCCCTCTTCCACAATGAATATCCTCGGTCTGTCCTTTGCTCATAATCTTAACTGGAAACTTCACATCTCATCTCTTGCTAAAACAGCTTCTATGAAGTTAGGTGTTCTGAGGCGTCTCCGCCAGTTTTCTCGCCCTCCAACTGCTTACTCTGTATAAGGGCCTTATCCGTCCCTGTATGGAGTACTCTTCGCATGTTTGGGGGGGTTCCAGTCACACAGCTTTGCTTGATAGGGTGGAATCGAAAGCTCTTCGTCTCATCAACTCCTCCTCTGACTAACTGTCTTCAGTCTCTTTCTCACCGCCGAAATGTTGCATCCCTTTCTATATTTTATCGCTATTTTCATGGTAACTGTTCCACTGATCTTGCTAACTGCATGCCTCCCCTTCTCCTGCGGCCTCGCTGTACAAGGCTTTCTTCTTCCTCTCATCCCTATTCTGTCCAACTCTCTAATGCAAGAGTTAACCAGTACTCTCAATCATTCATCCCTTTCACTGGTAAACTCTGGAACTCCCTCCCTGCATCTGTATTTCCGAATTCCTACAACTTGCCTTCTTTTAAGAGGGAGGCATCGAAGCATTTGCTCTCCCTAATTCTGGCTGACGGTTTTGGCACTTTTTACACTTCGTAGAGAGCCAGCACTCAAGTAGGCCTTTTTTTAACTTTCTATTTTTTGCCCTTGGCTGGCCCTCTTCCCTTCGTAAAAAAAAAAAAAAATAGTATGTAATAGTTCTTTTGCTTCTTTGTTTCACTGTTTGATCTGATGCAGTCTCTGACGAGACAGCCAGACGTTACCCTACGGAACGAGCTCAGAGCTCATTATTTCCGATCTTCGGATAGTCCTGAGACCAGGCACACACCACACACCGGGACAACAAGGTCACAACTCCTCGATTTACATCCCGTACCTACTCACTGCTAGGTGAACAGGGGCTACACGTGAAAGAAGACACACCCAAATATCTCCACCCGGCCGGGGAATCGAACCCTGGTCCTCTGGCTTGTGAAGCCAGCGCTCTAACCACTGTGTGTGTGTGTGTGTGTGTTTCACTGTTTGATCTGCTGCAGTCTCTGACGAGACAGGCAGACGTTACCCTACGGAATGAGCTCAGAGCTTATTATTTCTTATTATTTCCGATCTTCGGATAGGCCTGAGACCAGGCACACACCACACACCGGGACAACAAGGTCACAACTCCTCGACTTACATCCCGTACCTACTCACTGCTAGGTGAACAGGGGCTACACGTGAAAGGAGACACTCCCAAATATCTCCACCCGGCCGGGGAATCGAACCCCGGTCCTCTAGCTTGTGAAGCCAGCGCTCTAACCACTGAGCTACCGGGCGTGTGTGTGTGTGTGTGTGTGTGTGTGTGTGTGTGTGTGTGTGTGTGTGTGTGTTTGTGTGAGTGTGTGTCTGTATGTCTGTGTGTCCGTCTGTCTGTATGACTATGTCCAACTGTCTATTCATCTACAATATCTATACATCTATCTGTATATTTGTTCATCTTTTTGTCTGTCTTAGTTTTGTATGTGAATGTTTGTTTTTGTCAATCTGCCCTTCACCTCCCCCCCACCATCTCTCTCTCTCTCTCTCTCTCTCTCTCTCTCTCTCTCTCTCTCTCTCTCTCTCTCTCTCTCTCTCTCTCTCTCTCTCTCTCTCTCTCTCTCTCTCCCC
>NC_059295.1:641653-649153 GCF_017591435.1 Portunus trituberculatus
AATCCGAGACCAATGAAGAAAAATCTAACCGCGGAGTGTCCACGCAATATTATCCATCATGATTCATACCAGTGAAAAATGCATGGAACGTCAGTATTTGGAAGCGAGAGTGACGACACACCGACTCCCTATTAGATTCCTGCCCACCATGTGACGTAAAATGGAGTCACAGTGCAGTACTTTGAGCTGTGAAGGTTTGTTTATCTCTTCAGTGCCTCACGTGCGGTTCAGTCACTAATGACTTTGGGCCTCCTGGTGCAATCCCATTCCAGAAAGACGTTATGGCGTGCACTAAAAGCTGAATAGCATTACTAAAGTCTTATATCATCGGTCCAGACGAGACAGCTGCTCTCCAACCCTGACAACGAGGCAGTCTGATAATGCGACGCGATCTCATGGGCAGTGCTTGTTTATTTTTTTCAGTATCGCATAGCACAAAATGCTGCCGTGATTATTAAACTTAAATAACTTGGAAAAAATATAAATAAATAAAATATGTTTGGTGCACTCGCAGAAAAACTTTAAGCCTATAAACCCTTCATGTTGTGTGATCTTTACGTAATGGACTAACCTTGTTTTAGCCTTGTCCCTCTTTTGCTGTGTGTGTCTGGTGCCTCTGTTAGTGCCGCCATCACGCTGCTTTATATTTCCCATCTCAGGACGGAGTCAGATTTCAAAATAAAGAAAGATATTCCTTTCCATCTTATCCGAAATAAAACAAAATATGTTGAACGCAGTAAAGAAAATACTATCTACATAGACAATGTTGTACTATCGTGCAGGATTACTCCCTTTTTTCCTAAACCAGATTCATAAGTTGTCCCGATGGAAAGAAAAACGAAAAGAGATATATGCTTTCAAGATATTTTTTTCTTGTTACGTGAACGTTTGTTTAGTCACACACCATCGCGGTTCCAAGCGTTCCCATGTTTGGTATGTCCGATAACATTGTTGGTAGTGGCACCGCACCGCCCCATGCCGCTATGCGGTAACCTTTCCTTTCGTTCAGATGTGGCAAACATTTGATGTATTTCAATAATTCTCTTTCATAAACGAATGTAACAACTGTAGCTATACAATTCGTAAGCTTGATTATTCTAAGCCTGCTCTGAACTACTGATATTTCTGGAATATTCACTGGGAAATATACAGAAACACTTTTTTTTTTATTTCATCACCTAAAGTCCTAAAGCATACAGGAAAGATATATATATATATATATATATATATATATATATATATATATATATATATATATATATATATATATATATATATATATATATATATATATATATATATATATATATATATATATATATATATATATATATATATATATATATATATATATATATATATATATATATATATATATATATATATATATATATATATATATATATATATATATATATATATATATATATATATATATATATATATATATATATATATATATATATATATATATATATATATATATATATATATATATATATATATATATATATATATATATATATATATATATATATATATATATATATATATATATATATATATATATATATATATATATATATATATATATATATATATATATATATATATATATATATATATATATATATATATATATATATATATATATATATATATATATATATATATATATATATATATATATATATATATATATATATATATATATATATATATATATATATATATATATATATATATATATATATATATATATATATATATATATATATATATATATATATATATATATATATATATATATATATATATATATATATATATATATATATATATATATATATATATATATATATATATATATATATATATATATATATATATATATATATATATATATATATATATATATATATATATATATATATATATATATATATATATATATATATATATATATATATATATATATATATATATATATATATATATATATATATATATATATATATATATATATATATATATATATATATATATATATATATATATATATATATATATATATATATATATATATATCTACCGAAACGATAATTTACTCCATGCGAGGTCGAATAGCACTAGTTCTGCTGGACAGGTTCTGGTCTGCCTAATTCTGGTCCGATGAATTCAGGTGGTGCTGTGAACTCATCAACAAAGCTAGTTGTGAATTCGCTGAACGTTTCTCTTTGTGTCTCACAACTCATGGGGCCAGTCACAGCTTGCACTTTTAAGACAACTCTCCCCCCTTCACACAAATCTACAAACACCTACTACACACACATACCGTTCAGTTAAGATTTTAAAATGGCGACTCCAAAATCAGCCTCCTAGGCCCCTTCTAAGGAGGGGTCCATAAATCACCACAGGTTGGAGTGCTCTCTCGGTATCGACAATAAATGTTTTGACATCTCCATCAACTTTTCCTTCATTAATTTTTGCAACATTCGCCGTCTTACATCTAATTTTCAATCTGTAGAACACCATATCTCCTCTGCTAAACATCATATTCTTTTCCTCACCGAAGCACAGCTGTCTGAAGCAACTGAGAGTAGCCCCTTTTCTGTTATTCCTACTTTATCTATCCTCATTTCCATTCCAACGTTCGATGCTGCGTCTACTTGACTTGCTCTTGTCGCCACGCTTTTGAATCTTCCGAGTTTTCCACCATCTGGTTTCGACTCTAAAGTTACTCTCTAAATAAATTTATCTGTGCTGTCTATCTCTCCCCTAACTCCTCTGATTATAAGAAATTCTTTGACTTTTTAACATCCAAACTGGAGCACATTCTATCCCTCTATCCTTTCGCAGAGATCTCCATCCTTGGAGACTTCTTTGTTCACCACCAGCTTTGACTTTCACTGACCATCCTGGTGAAATAGCATTCAACTTTGCTATCCTCCATGACCAACGGCAACTGGTGCAACGCCCTACTCGTATTTCTGACTATCTTGGAGATGCGACCAACATCCTTGACCTCTTTCCTTACCTCTAACCCTTCTGCTTATACTGTTACCCTCTCTTCTCTGTTGGGTTTCTCCGATCACAACCTCATTTCTACATCTTGTCCTATTTCTCCAGTCCTTTCTCAGGATCCGCCAAGGTGCCTCTTGTGTTTTGCCTCTGCCAGTTGGGGAGACCTGAGGTGGTATTATGCTGATTTACCTTGGAATGATTACCGTTTCCGTGTCAGAGACCCATCTCTATGTGTTGAACGCATAACAGAGGTGATAGTGTCTGGTATGGAGTTGTATATTCCTCATTCTTTTCTCAACCTAAACCTTCTAAACATTGTTATAACACAGCTTGTTCTCGTGCTATACATGATAGAGAGGTTGCCCGGAAACATGCCAAGTCTGTTCTTTAACCTGCCAAACACTCTTTTATGAAAATAAAATGTCAGAATCTTTCAAACTCCAATTCCCTTCCAGACTTCTGGCGTCTGTCCAAAAATATCTCCAATAACTTTACTTTTTCATCTTTCCCTCCTTTATTTCATCCTGATGGCACCACTGCCATCACATCTGTCTTTAAACCTGAACTCTTCTCTCAAACCTTTGCTTATGATTAGATGATTCTGGAACTTCCTCCTCCCTCTCCTTCTCCCTCTGACTATTCATGCCATTAATCAAAATTCTTCGTAATGATGTTTTCCGTGCCCTCGCTGGCGTAAACCCTCGGAAGGCTAATGGACCTGATACGGTCCCTCCCATTGTTCTCAAAAACTGTGCCTCCGTGCTTATACCATGTGTGGCCAAACTCTTCCAATCCTGTCTGTTGACTTCTGCCTTTTATTCTTACTGGGAGTTTGTCTACATTCAACCTGTTCCGAAATTAGCTGACCGTTCTAATCCCTCAAACTACTGCCCTAATACCTTAATCTTTTGTTTGTCTGAAGTTTTTGAAACTATCCTTATTAGGAAGATTCTTAAACGCCTGTCACTACACAATCTTCTATCTAATCACTAGTATGGCTTCCGTCAGGGCTGCTTTAGTGGTGTTTTTTTTTTTTTTACGGCCTGTAGCGCCTGTAGGCATACTTGAAGAGTATATGTGGGAAGCGCTGTTCAGCTTCCATTAGTAGCGCAGTCAATTTTATTTATAGTGGTAACCATATTTGGGGTAATATCACCACCTTAGCGCACCTTTGGTGTAACCACCTAGAACCTGGATATCAGGGTGACATGTAGGTAACTTTAAACAACTCGACAGTGGTATGTGGTGGGATTCGAACCTACGAGTGGACGTCTGCCCGATCCCAAGCTCACCACCTCATCCACTACCCCACCGCCTCCCTGGCTTTTCTTACTGAGTCTTGGTCATTCTCTTTTATAGATTTAGGTAAAACCTTTGTTGTTGCCCTAGACATATCAAAAGCTTTTAATAGAGTTTGGTACAAAGCTTTGTTCTTAAAACTACCCTCCTACGTCTTCTATCCTTCTCTCTGCAACCATATCTCAAGTTTTCTCTGCGACCGTTCTATTGCTGTTGTGGTAGAAGGCCACTGTTCTTCTAATTCTATTAACAGTGGTGTTCCTCAGGGTTCTGTCGTGTCACCCACTCTCTTCCTATTATTTATCAATGATCTTAACCAGATTTCTTGCCCTATCCACTTCTACGCTGGTGATACTACCTTACACCTCTCCACGTCTGTTTTGAGACTATCAACCCTTCAGGAAGTCAAGAGATCACGCAGGGACGCCACAGAACGCTTGACCAGATCTTTCTAAGATTTCGGATTGGGGCAGAGAAAATTTTATTAGTGTTTAGTCCCTCAAAAACTCAATTCCTCTGTCTATCAACTTGACACAACCATCCAAACAACTATCCGCTCTTCTTCAATGACATTCAGCAGGTCGGATCTTCCACACTGAATATCCTCGGTATATCCTTTACTCATAATCTAAACTAGAAACTTCATAATTTATCTCATCTCTTGCTTAAACAGCTTCTACGAAGTTAGGCCATCTGAGGCGTCTCCGCCATTTTTTTCTCACCCTCACAACTGCTAACTATGTACAAGAGCCTCCTCTCTCTACACAATGCTTTCTTCTTCCTCTCAACCCTATTCTGTCCAACTCCCTAATGCAAAAGTTAACCAGTACTCTCAATCATTCATAACTTTCTTTGGTAAACTTTAGAACTCCTTTCTTGTGTCTGTATTTCCAGCTTCCTATGACTTGACCTCATTTAAGAGGGAGGTTTCAAGACATTTTAACCTGTATTCTAGATAACCCTTTTGGATCTGTGGAGGACTGGCCACTGAGTGGATTTTATTTTCATCTTTTTTATTGCCTTCTGCTAGGTTTCCCCTGTTACATATATATATATATATATATATATATATATATATATATATATATATATATATATATATATATATATATATATATATATATATATATATATATATATATATATATATATATATATATATATATATATATATATATATATATATATATATATATATATATATATATATATATATATATATATATATATATATATATATATATATATATATATATATATATATATATATATATATATATATATATATATATATATATATATATATATATATATATATATATATATATATATATATATATATATATATATATATATATATATATATATATATATATCGGATGGTCTCCGACAATATCTCTCAATCGACTGTAGTTTCATGGGTTCTGTGTGAGCCACGAACTCAGTAAATTGAAATCCCTTTGACCGTTGATTGCCAAGTAAAGGTGTTCCATAAATACCTGCCGCCGTTGCCTTGAACGAATTTAAGTCAGATATTGACGTATTAACGGCCCGACGCCCTCTCCTGCAGAGTCGATATTGGTTACTGATCTCCTATCTTGCCGTTTTATTTTTAAGAAACACGTTATTTACATATTAGGGAATCAGCTCAACAATTTACTTGTCGGTCAATATGTTAAATATTTCATAAACTGTATGATTCGCTTCTGAGCGAACATCATGATACTCTGTATCTATTTTATCTTGCAAACCCCCAAACCTCACTATCTTACTTTGGGCTCGCTTATTGACCACTAAGGTGCGTGAGTGGGAACCCACCATGATCTGACTATTAGTAACGCGAGAGAGAGAGAGAGAGAGAGAGAGAGAGAGAGAGAGAGAGAGAGAGAGAGAGAGAGAGCGTATACCAGGTGCATGTCCGGTCTTAACCTTGACAAATAATGACCTTGAATTATTCATATCAAGGTGATTTCAGCCTGGAGTGGAGCCATAGCAGGATGGGGCGATGCGTGGCCACTCATCCAGGTAGGAATTGCTTGCCGTTATCAGGCGCGGCACCTTACTACCACTCTTTCTCCGCCAGACTCCACCACCTCCAGACTACAGCACTACCAGTGCGTGGTCTTCATGGCTGGCTGGCTGATTGGTTAGCTGAATGTCTAGCTGATTACCTTGCTGGTTGACTTGCTTGCTGACTATCTTACTGGCTATCTGGTTGATTGACTGGTTGGTTCGCTGGGTATACTGGCTGGCTGTCTGGTTACCTTGCTGTCTGCCTGGTCAATAGGCTATCTTAGTGTTTGGCTGTCTGTTTGTCTCACAGGCTGGCTGGCTGGCTGGGCGGTCGTCTGGTTATCTTGCTGGCGGGTTATCGTCTCAAAGGTGTTCGCTTTATCGGAAAACTATAGTTCTGTATAATTTACATTGACGTTGCTTCTTTTCTCATTTTGTTATCAGTGTTATGTCTATTACTGCTATTACTATTAGCATTGTTATTATTATTATTGTTATTATTATTATTATTATTATTATTATTATTATTATTATTATTATTATTATTATTATTATTATTACGAGTATTATTATTATCATCATTATCATTATCATTATTATCATTATTACTATTATTATTATTATTATTATTATTATTATTATTATTATTATTATTATTATTATTATTGTTGTTTTTTGTTGTTGTTGTTGTTGTTGTTGTTGTTGTTGTTATTATTATTATTATTATTATTACTATTATGATTATTATTATTATCATTATTATTATTATTATTATTATTATTATTATTATTATTATTATTATTATCATTATTATTATCGTATATTTGTTGTTGTTGTTGTTGCTGCTACTGCTGTTGTTGTTGGTGGCGGTGGTGATGTTGTTATCGTTGTTGTTGTTGTTGTTGTTGTTGTTATTGTTGTTGTTGCTGTTATGGTTGTTGTTGTGGATGTTGTGTTGCTGTTGATGTTGTTGTTGTTGTAGTTGTTGTTGTTGTTGTTGTGGTTGTTGTTGTGCATGTTGTATTGTTGTTGTTGTTGCTGTGAGTTGTTGTTTTGGGAGTTGTTGTTGTTGTTGCTGCTGCTGCTGCCCTTATCTCCCGTGGTGGTGAAGTGGGTCTGGGTGCAAACTACACCTGGATTACTCGTAGATGAATAGTATCACTT
>NC_059295.1:654153-667444 GCF_017591435.1 Portunus trituberculatus
CCTCACTCGTATTGAATTCTGAAATATCTTGTAATATTTTTTTTAATCATCTTCATCTGCATCGGCAATAAACGTATCTATCCGGAAAATATTTAATATCCGTAGTTATGCCTGCATCCTCCATTATACAGATGTAATGTCCACATCCACATCCGCGTCTGCATATCAGCATTTTTCAGACATGCGATGCACTCTGGCATGGATTGACATAAAGTGATCAAATTGCACGGTACGAAATTAGGTTGGTGTTTGTGGTGAGGCATTCAGCCACACCAGCGTGTGGGCATATTATGCACTATTACTGGTCTGCCTTGCCCTTGAGAGAGAGAGAGAGAGAGAGAGAGAGAGAGAGAACTAATACAAGTGAATAGCTTCCTTTCACTTCCACTCAGACGCTTCAGTTGGTGTTTTATTGTGTTTCCCGTGTGTTGATCACAGCAGCAGCTCGTAACTAGGCTGATCCATTACCTACTTGGAGACCTGCCAAGAAAATTAGGGTGTCTTTTCCCGCCGCATAAAGCAGCTCCTCTCCCAGGCAGCGAAACACCCTACACACCCTGCCGTCGGTGCACCCTGACCTCCTGCGCTCCAGGTGACTCTCGCTGCGATGTTCACCTCTAGAATTGTCGTGGAGGCGAGTGAGGTGACGGTGCAACTCAGGAAACCGTGGGAAGCACCGGCAATTGGCCTCACGGAATCCTTTCATCCTCTGAGAAGGGTCTCATCACCGCTGCCGTCACCGCCACAGCCGTGTCCTCCGCTACAAGCCACGCCACGCCACGCCATCAGACAGTAATGACTGTGTCGAAAAACAAGTGAATACTAATGTGATTCGGGGAGGAGAGTTTCTAACTAAAATTAAAATTCAAATATAAACACCCATTGGTACTGTGGCTGACAAATTACCTCTTTTTAAGATCTTGGTAAAATATTAGGTTACTGCGAATCATTCTGACAGTAGAGCCTAGCATAGCGCCGGTGTCTGATCTGTGAGTGTTCGATTGTACGGAGTTCTCCGGCCTTTTTTTTTTACAAACAAAGGGCAAATCCGTGTACACAACTGATCGCTTAGCCATGGATGTCCGGCCAGTGTTTTGAGGCACAGGGAAGCATATTGTTTAATTAATTTCATTAGAAAAACCGTTCATAAATCCATCACACCACTATATTAAAAAAAAAAAAAAAAAAAAAAACGTCTACAACGTTATGTTCTGAAAGAAGTGTATAGTCATGAACCACTGAATAGCCTTTATGCAATTATAAAGATTACATTACATAATGATATAGGTTTGTTCACTTGGTTTGAAGATTATAAAAAGTTCTTACTCTAAGAATATAATTTTTGTTATATAGTAGGAGTTTGTTTGTAATAATGAATGGTGTACAATATTCTCTTGCTACATGTCTTTCTCAGCCAAGGGTATAAATAAATCATCCGTTCTTCACTAATTAAACGTTCTTCTGATATTCTTTTCTGGTTATCTGTTGTGTTGAATACTTATCATCCACTTAGTGAAAGTTCAAGTTCAAGTTCAATATTCTATTGCCATAGAAATTTACACACAAACCATCAACAATATCAAACGTAAGTATGGCACGGTATACCGAGCCGAGTCTCCCTGGCTGAAGAATTACATTTTTTCATTTACACAAAATGTGGCATAGACAACAGGAAACAGGCTATGCCACAAGTATATTAAACACACACACACACACACACACACACACACACACACACACACACACTGGAGGAGGTACTGAAACGATAATTTACTCCCAGCGAGGTCTAATAGCACTAGTTCAAGGGGTGCTGTGAACCTTCCATTAAAGCTAGTTATGATCTTTGTGTGTCATAACTCAAGGGGACAGTCGCAGCCTGCCCTCTAAGACAAAACCCCTACTTCACTCAAGACTACATGCACTTACCACACACACACCCTTCACTTAAAATTAGAAATTAAAAAATGGCGACTCCAAACCCAGCCTCAGGTCCCTTCTGGGAGGGACCAAAATATCCCCAGGTCGGTCTGCTCTTTTGAGGGCGACCCCAAATGTCTTTCCACCTCCCTCACCTTTTTCTACATTAACTTCTGCAACATTCGCGTTCTTAGATCTAATTTTCAATCTGTTGAACACCACCTCTCCTCTACTAAACCTCATCTTCTTTTCCTCACCGAAACAAAGTTGTGTGAGGTAACTGACAGTAGCCCCTTCTCTGTTCCCTCCTACATTCTTTACCCTCATTTTCGTTCTAAAGGTGGATGTCGCGTCTATATGCCCAACAACTTAACTTGCTCTTCCGAGTTTTCCACCATCTGGCTTCGACTCAGTATTCACTCTCAAACTAAATTCATCTGTGCTGTTTATCTCTCCCCTAACTCTTCTGACTATAGTAATAAATTCTTTGATTATTTAACATGCAAAGTCCCTCTGTCCTTTCGTGGAGATTTCCATCCTTGGAGATTTCAATGTTCACCACGAGCTATAATTGGTTTTCCTCTTCCTTCACTGACCATTCTGGTGAATTAGCTTTCAGCTTTGCTGTCCTTCGTGACCTCGATCATCTGGTGCAATACCCTACTCGTATTCCTGACCGTCTTTGAGATACGACCAACACTCTTGATCTTTTCCTTCCCTTTAATCCTTCTGCTTATGCTGTCACCCTTTCATCTCCGTTGGGCTCCTCCGATCACAATCTCATTTCTGTATCTTGTCCTATTTCTCCAATCCTCCTCAGGATCCCCAAAGCGAAGGTGCCTTGCCTCTGCCAGTTGGGGGACCTGAGGAGGTATTATGTTAATTTTTCCTGGAATGATTATTGCTTCCGTGTCAGAGACCCATCTCTTTGTGCTGAACGCATAACAGAGGTGATTGTGTCTGGCATGGAGGCGTACATTCCTCATTCTTTTCTCAACCTAAACCTTCTAAACCTTGGTTTAACTCAGCCTGTTCTCGTGCTATACATGATAGAGAGGTCGCCCACAAAAGGTACTTGAGCCTTCCATCTCCTGAATCTCATGCACTTTATATTTCTGCCCGGAATCATGCCAAGTCTGTTCTTCAACTTGCCAAACACTCTTTCATAAATAGAAAATGTCAAAATCTTTCAAACTCAAACTCCCTCGTGACTTCTGGCATCTAGCCAAAAACATCTCAAATAACTTCACTTCTTCATCTTTCCTCCTTTATTTCATCCTGATGGCACCACTGCCATCTCTTCTGTCTCTAAAGCTGAACTCTTTTCTCAAACCTTTGCTCACAACTCCACCTTGGATGATTCTGGGCTTGTCCCTCCCTCTCCTCCTCCCTCTGACTATTTCATGTCTACAATCAAAATTCTTCGTAATGATGTTTTCCATGCCCTCTGGCCTAAACCCTCGGAAGGCTTATGGACCTGATGGGGTCCCTCCTATTGTTCTCAAAAACTGTGCTTCTGTGCTTGCACCTTGCCTGGCCAAACTCTTTCAACTTTGTCTATCGACTTCTACCTTTCCTTCCTGCTGGAAGTTTGCCTACATTCAGCCTGTTCCTAAAAAGGGTGACCGTTCTAACCCTCAAACTACCGTCCTATAGCTTTAATCTCTTGCTTGTCTAAAGTTTTTAATCTATCCTGAATAGGAAGATTCTCAAACATCTGTCACTTCACAATCTTCTGTCTGATCGCCAGTATGGCTTCCGTCAAGGTCGCTCTACTGGTGATCTTCTGGCTTTCCTTACTGAGTTCCTCTTTTAGAGATTTCGGTGAAACTTTTGCTGTTGCGTTAGACATATCAAAAGCTTTTGATAGAGTCTGGCATAAAGCTTTGATTTCAAAACTGCCCTCCTACGGCTTCTATCCTTCTCTCTGCAACTTTATCTCAAGTTTCCTTTCCGACCTCTATTGCTACTGTGGTAGACGGCCACTGTTCTTCTCCTAAATCTATTAATAGTGGTGTTCCTCAGGGTTCTGTCCTGTCACCCACTCTTTTTCTATTATTCATTAATGACCTTCTTAACCAAACTTCTTGCCCTATCCACTCCTACGCTGATGATACCACCTACATCTTTCCACGTTCTTTCAGAGACGTCCAACCCTTCAGGAAGTCAACAGATCACGCAGGGACGCCACAGAACGCCTGACTTCTGATCTTTCTAAGATTTCCGATTGGGGCAGAGAAAATCTAGTAGTTTTCAATGCCTCAAAACTCAATTCCTTCATCTATCAACTCGACACAACCTTCCAGACAACTATTCCCTCTTCTTCAATGACACTCAACTGTCTCCCTCTTCCACACTGAATATCCTCGGTCTGTCCTTTGCTCATAATCTTAACTGGAAACTTCACATCTCATCTCTTGCTAAAACAGTTTCTATGAAGTTAGGATATCTGCGGCGTCTCCGCCAGTTTTTCTCGCCCCTCCAACTGCTTACTCTGTACAAGGGCCTTATCCACCTCTGTATAGAGTATTCTTCGCATGTTTTGGGGGTTCCAACCACACAATTTTATTAGATAGGGTGGAATCAAAAGCTTTTGGTCTCATCATCTCCCCTCCTCTGAGTGACTGTCTTCAGCCTCTTTCTCACCGCCGAAATGTTGCATCTCTTTCTATCGTTTATCGTTATTTTTATGCTAATTGTTCTACTGATCTTGCTAACTGCATGCCTCCCCTCCTCCTGCAACCTCACTGCACAAGGCTTTCTTCTTCCTCTCATCACTTTTCTGTCCAACTCCTTAACGCAAGGGTTAATCATTCATACCTTTCATTGGTAAACTCTGGAACTCCCTGCCTCTTTCTGTATTTCCGTCTTCTTTTAAGAGAGAGGTGTCAAGACATTTGCTCCCTAATTTTGGATAACCCTTCTTATCTTTTAGGGAACCACTATCAAGTGGGCCTTTTTTTTTAACATTGTGTTGCAAACACACACACACACACACACACACACACACACACACACACACACACACACACACACACACACACACACACACACACACACACACACACACACACACACACACACACACACACACACACACACACACACACAAAGCGATGTACTGAGCCTATTTCATCCCTAAAGTGGGCCAGTCTTTCCCTTAAATCTTCAACCATATTGACACTCGGACGCCTATGGATACCTTTATTTATCAACAAGTATTTGCATACAATTGCTTCTGAGTATGTGCAGTTCGTGGGGGACACTCACTGTCATGATACCGATGGTGGTTATGATGTTTCTGGCAGCCACCAATCTTGTGTACTTACGCTGTTCAGATTACTGCCATCTCAGTGATACGCTACCCACACCTGATTGAAGGCGATGAGCATATTGTCTTGTTTTCCTCACGCGTCATCACACTCAGTTCACGTCTTACTTCTTTGTTGACTGACATAGGTGACCTGTTTGCTTCACAAACATCGTTTCCATTCACATTATTACATCGCTAATCGAAACGGAGACACTGACAAGTAAGCAACGCTCACTCACTCACTCATTCACTTAAATCCTCCTTCCCTCTCCTCTCCCTCTGTTCCCCTCAAAGGATTACAAAGGATACCAAACAACAACTGATTCTGGAGTCCTTCCAAGGCTGTTTTAATTACACAGAAGTCTTCTTTCCTTTTCAAAGACAACATTACGACTTTTAAGTTTTCTCTCTTTGGAGATATCCCGAATTACACGCCTCGCCTCAAGTAATCAGTGGAAAGAAGGTTTATAATGTTCCGGTTTTTTTTTTTTTTTTTATCTCGTCGCCTCAAATTGTTCTGATCCTGTTTGAGGATTATCATTTATCTGATTCTTTTGGCCTTCCATGTTCTTTGTATGTGTCGCAGAACCGTATCTTCAAACATCTCGGCGTGTTTACCATACCACTTTTGATAGACTACAGTGGAAGCTTCTGTCTCACCACTTATTTAGGAGTTATTTTAGGAGTTTTCAAGGAAATAATATATTGAATGTGTTTGTGGTGTAAACTGAGCACAACCATCTATTTACTTAATTACCGTAAAAACGTAAACTTTTAGAGATTGTAAAAATTTAAGAGAGAGAGAGAGAGAGAGAGAGAGAGAGAGAGAGAGAGAGAGTCCTCCTCCTCCTTCTCCTACTCCTCCTACTCCTACTCCTATTCCTCCTCCTCCTCCTCCTCCTCCTCCTCCTCCTCCTCCTCCTCCTCCTCCTCTTTACACAAGACACATGAATTCCAACCCAACCAAACACGTGATGAAATCGAGAAGAAAGAAAGAAAGAAAAAGAAAGCGATGCTACAGAAAAGAAAACTAGAAAACTATAGTGATGATGAAAACTCTCCGGAATGTGAGATACTAGCGAAAAGCAAGAAAATAGATCCAGTGCACTTTCAAGAGGAATCCCTCGTATAATCACTCGCAGCTTCAGGAAGATTTATGTTTCTGCTGCGTCGTGAGGGGATACCCACACCCCAGCCTGGGATGAGTGAAGCTGTTTGCTCTTTGGGTTACCTCGTTCGTGTCCTTCCCTCTGCCTTCGGATGCTCGGAGATATATTGTCCTCACCTTGGAACGAGATTATTGTCTTTGCTATTTTACTAATAATCACCCTGTGTTTCATGGATTTGTTCATGTGTCTTGATATGTGTCCACACCAGGAAAATTTGTTTGGAAACAATACTTCCAAATTGTTTCCAAACAATTTGCAAACAGTTTGGAAACAATTTCCAAATTGTTTCTATACAGACGTCAGTTGTCGTCACACCTGCAATAAATGTAGAAGTTGCTGCAATAGCCTCTGTATTTTATTTGACACTTTTGATAAATACAATTGTGGAAGGGCAAGAAAAAAAAAAGTGAGGAAACTTTTAGAAATTCTTTCTTTTTATGATGACTTACTTCTGTTACTTGCAAATGTTACTACATTCCCACAGTGCTGGGAATGAATACAGCAATCCATTGAGCCCACATTGTCTTTTCAATGCAAGCCTCGTGCTGGTACCGGTAACTGATCATCGTCACATCTGCCGCACTTGGCAGCGCTCGCACACACACACACACACACACACACACACACACACACACACACACACACATGGAAAATTGTTTGAAAACATTTTGGAAACGGTTTGGAATCTGTTTGAGAACAATGTTTCCTTACTATGAACAGGCCTTTAAGTTGTGTAGAGCAGTGGTTCCAAGCTCGTGACGAGTGGGCGCTGTTTTATCTTCTTTAATGATTGGCATGCTCTGACCGTTTTTCTGCATGCTACTATTACTTATGTCCTGGCGTGTTGGTCTACCGTTGTCATGACTTTAAGATCCGCAGTAGAAAACTGTGACACTCCAGCTTAATGACAGAATACGAAAGACGTCCTTCCGTCATCCACTTGTTATGAGTGTGGTGAAAATGAGAACATCGCACTCTATCACCAAGCTTCCGTGTTAGTGTGAGGACCTTAGCTGGTTCCTGAAGTGAGTGTGATGAACTACCACATTTTGACTTAGTATTTCCCTCGATTTTTATCAGCCAATTAATGTAGCATCATTGACACATACATTTCACTTCCTTTATAGTTTTTAGTGATTGTTGTTGTCCACTACGATGTGTCATCACCTCCTGTCAGGGACTGCTGTGCTGGTCTAATTCTACGATCGCGAACTTTCAAAACTTGTGTATATATATTGATGACGTTTCCTGACACGAAAGTTTCCACAAAAACTATTAGTTCTATCCTCACTCCCTGACTTGGCCATTATTCATTATTGTGACAATGGAGTTCCTTCGATGAGCTTTGGAAGACTGTGCACACATTACAGTTTGGTAACTTTTGAATTAGTCATACGAACCTAGCCACAATATTTTTGAGACGATTTTTTCTGCATGCCAAAGCACTCACGGTAATCACGTAACAAAGAGGAATTCATGTAAGTGCAATTCTGTATCGAAGTCGTCCTTTCATCTTACTGGACGCCTCTTTCACTCTTCATCTCAAACCATCCTAATGAGGCATCAATACCACCGCAACCTCGCCCTCGTGATGTCCCTTGTGTGAGTGGACTCTTCCCCTCCTGTTCTGTCATAATCTGGCGCTGCTCAGCGGTTGTGCACACATCTCACGCTCAACGCTCCACGCCATCTCTTACATCACTGGGGCCACGGCAAATTACTTCTTATATTTACTACTTGTCAATAATGAATAAACAATATACAAAAACTGTCTTGCACACTGTGGAATGAGCCACAATATCAGTTTAGAAATATGATATTTTATTTTGTATTAGATAATTCTTCCGTACTATGTCGGAGTTCTATTGACAAAAAAAGTATGCACTTATATTATCAAGTCTGAATGAAACTTTCTTTTATTTTGCAGGAAGAACGAGGCAAGTTTTTGCCAAACGTGCCCCTTCGTCCCAACACGCTCCCACTCCTACCCCACTATTGGATCAAAGTGAAACAAGCTTTCGTACTCAGCAGTCTCGAGGAAACACGAGATTTGCCAAGTTGAGAGAGAGAGAGAGAGAGAGAGAGAGAGAGAGAGAGAGAGAGAAGTAAACTCTCACAAACTCAATACAGATACAGACATCTCAAAAAATCTACACACGCAACACAGTCTGGTTGTGAGGAGGAAGGGCAGAGCAGCAATATCAAACCGGGAAAGTAACTCAACTTTTTCGTCTCTCCGTAAGTGTGACAAGTGGCGGCAAGTTTACGACACAGATGAACTACGACACAAACAGGCACGAGCTGGTACGTGAGTTGGAGTCAGCCTTCACCTTAAGCACAGGCAGCGATGGGAGTACTGACGGCATGATGAGCTTTCCCTCCAGTAACTTATCCTCGCTGAACGACTCCTTGTTCCCGGATGACATACTAGACGAGGGCGGAGGGCACACGAGGCGCAGGAAGTTCAATCTGTCGTTGCTTGACCTGGAGCGGCTGTTCCCGACCATGGAAGCGGTGTCGGCGGATATGCAGGTGTTCCTCATAGCCGTGTACTCTCTGGCGGCGGCTCTCAGTCTTCTGGGCAATGTTACTGTCATCCTCGTCCTCGCGTTCGGCAAGAGGTGAGTGTGTGTGTTTCACTGTTTGATCTGCTGCAGTCTCTGACGAGACAGCCAGACGTTACCCTACGGAACGAACTCAGAGCTCATTATTTCCGATCTTCGGATAGGCATGATAGGCACACACCACACACCGGGACAACAAGGTCACAACTCCTCGATTTACATCCCGTACCTACTCACTGCTAGGTGAACAGGGGCTACACGTGAAAGGACACACCCCAATAATCTCCACCCGGCCGGGGAATCGAACCCCGGTCCTCTGGCTTGTGAAGCCAGCGCTCTAACCACTGAGCTACCGTGTGTGTGTGTGTGTGTGTGTGTGTGTGTATGTATATATGTGTGTATATGTGTGTGTGTGTGTGTGTGTGTGTGTGTGTGTGTGTGTGTGTGTGTGTGTGTGTGTGTTTGCGTATGTATATGTGTGTGCGTGTATGTCTATGTGTGTGTGTGTGTGTGTGTGTGTGTGTGTGTGTGTGTGTGTGTGTGTGTGTGTGTAGACTTTTTTTATTTCTACTTTCATGTAAATCCTAAAAATGAACAGTCAGATTTCAAGTTGAAATGTATAAAATAATACTCTCTCTCTCTCTCTCTCTCTCTCTCTCTCTCTCTCTCTCTCTCTCTCTCTCTCTCTCTCTCTCTCTCTCTCTCTCTCTCTCTCTCTCTCTCTCTCTCTCTCTCTCTCTCTCTCTCTCTCTCTCTCTCTCTCTCTCTCTCTCTCTCTCTCTCTCTCTCTCTCTCTCTCTCTCTCTCTCTCTCTCTCTCTCTCTCTCTCTCTCTCTCTCTCTCTCTCTCTCTCTCTCTCTCTCTCTCTCTCTCTCTCTCTCTCTCTCTCTCTCTCTCTCTCTCTCTCTCTCTCTCTCTCTCTCTCTCTCTCTCTCTCTCTCTCTCTCTCTCTCTCTCTCTCTCTCTCTCTCTCTCTCTCTCTCTCTCTCTCTCTCTCTCTCTCTCTCTCTCTCTCTCTCTCTCTCTCTCTCTCTCTCTCTCTCTCTCTCTCTCTCTCTCTCTCTCTCTCTCTCTCTCTCTCTCTCTCTCTCTCTCTCTCTCTCTCTCTCTCTCTCTCTCTCTCTCTCTCTCTCTCTCTCTCTCTCTCTCTCTCTCTCTCTCTCTCTCTCTCTCTCTCTCTCTCTCTCTCTCTCTCTCTCTCTCTCTCTCTCTCTCTCTCTCTCTCTCTCTCTCTCTCTCTCTCTCTCTCTCTCTCTCTCTCTCTCTCTCTCTCTCTCTCTCTCTCTCTCTCTCTCTCTCTCTCTCTCTCTCTCTCTCTCTCTCTCTCTCTCTCTCTCTCTCTCTCTCTCTCTCTCTCTCTCTCTCTCTCTCTCTCTCTCTCTCTCTCTCTCTCTCTCTCTCTCTCTCTCTCTCTCTCTCTCTCTCTCTCTCTCTCTCTCTCTCTCTCTCTCTCTCGTCTTTTCTTTTCAAGATGCAGCGTGGCGGAAAGTGTCGCGCCCCAAAGGTCAGAAGTTAACCTCATCCTCTCAAGCGAAAGAGTGGGTCAGGAGAGGAGAATAATTGGTATTGTGATAGAATTAACCTCAATAGAAATAATTCTGGTATTGAACTACACACACACACACACACACACACACACACACACAGAGAGAGAGAGAGAGAGAGAGAGAGAGAGAGAGTAATAATTATTCAGATACGTACATATGTATATTACTACAGGTCGTCAGTGCGATGCTACCTAATCAACTTGGCGGTGTCTGACATCACCATGGCTGCCTTCTGCATCCCTTTCTCCTACACGAGGTACGTTAAACCCCCATTCTGCTCATCCACGCAGGCGGCATGTGGTTATTATCGCAGCGTCGTGAGTCAAGTGTGCTTTAATGAATCAATGAATCAGTTAGTTAGTTAGACGGTCAGTCAGTCAGGCAGAGAGAAGCAATCACGCTGCTACATCACTCACGATGAAGTTATTGCTCAAACTCCACGCGTAACTGCCTTTAATACCCTGACTTGTTTACAATGTTGCTGTTGAATGTCTGGCTGTGGTATTGAAGTGTGATTCGGTGGGCCATTCAGAAACCCTCCGATGCTTTCCTTTGGCTACTTTCAAAGGACTGGGTTGTAGTTACACAGGTTTTGAAGGATGTTTTTATACCGTTAGGAACCGATTAACAAGACTTCTACATAATGACATGACTAGGCTTCTTGTTTCTGTAACTTTTGAAAATAATCGTGATGTGAGAGCAAAGTGTTTCTGAATACTAGCCCGTGTGTTTGTTTCATCATTAGCTGTTGTGTGTGTGGTATTCTTCGCTGTTGCTTGTATTTCTTTTGTTTATTTGTTTGTGTTTGTTTTCTAGAGGTAATTTTTATTTTACTATATTGACGTTTCCGTTTTCCTGTTGTTGAACTGAGATTTGAAAGAAATACTGATAAGTTAATAACTTTTATTTGATCTTTATATACGTACATACACGCCAAAAGTAGATATATAGTTTTTAACAGGTCCATTGAGTCAAGACTCTTGTTAGGACTCATGATTAGACATGGAAATGACGAGATTGTCACAGCAGAACATATTATGAAACAAAACTAACATTAAAAAGGTAACTGCAACAGAAAACACATTATAAAGACAATACTACTTACTTAATTCTTACATTTATCTAAAGCATAGGTTTGATCAATGACCCCAAGAATCTCTTTACCAAATGTTGTAAATCAATAAGCTATAATGCCAACCAAATACGAGTGTGATAAGTTTTTGTGGGATGGGAAGGTGAGACTCTGTACATGAGAGAGAGAGAGAGAGAGAGAGAGAGAGAGAGAGAGAGAGAGAGAGAGAGGTGGTGTGGGATGTGGGGAGGGCAAACAGACAGACGGAACAAAACACACACACACACACACACACACACACACACACGGCCCGGTAGCTCAGTGGTTAGAGCGCTGGCTTCACAAGCCAGAGGACTGGGGTTCGATTCCCCGGCCGGGTGGAGATATTTGGGTGTGTCTCCTTTCACGTGTTTAGCCCCTGTTCACCTAGCAGTGAGTAGGTACGGGATGTAAATCGAGGAGTTGTGACCTTGTTGTCCCGGTGTGTGGTGTGTGCCTGGTCTCATGCCTAACCGAAGATCGGAAATAATGAGCTCTGAGCTTGTTCCGTAGGGTAACGTCTGGCTGTCTCGTCAGAGACTGCAGCATATCAAACAGTGAATTACACACACACACACACACACACACAGGCGCGGCGAGGTAATTGAGGAAAGAAGCCTCTCAGTTTAAGGTGTGCAGCCCATATTTACCTTGCAGCAAGTACGTACGGAATGCAACCCGAGAGATTGTGGCCTCTATGTCCCGGAGTGTGGTGCGTGAGTGATCTCAGTCCTATCTGAAGATTGATTGGTCAGCACGATCTCTGAGCTCTTTCCGTAGGGGATTGGCTGACTGAGTGACCACCAGACGACATACATGAATATACATCATGTTACGTTCACCGGTTAAATGGGTAAGATTGGCATCGGGGAGCCGGTGAACAATAACAATAAAAAAAAAAAACACTGCAGGTTCAATTGGTGAGGAAATGCAAAGGGGGGCACTTAAGAAGCTATTTAATAACCCAATAACAATGAAACTGACATACACATAGACATAACATGAAACATATATATATATATATATATATATATATATATATATATATATATATATATATATATATATATATATATATATATATATATATACAGAAAGAAAAATACAACAATAAAGAACCCAACTTAATACCTAACAATAATACTAATCCTATATGGAGGCAATGTGGAAAAAACGGGACGAGGGAAGTGATACTTATGAGGTGTCGCAGTGGTGAAGTGCTGGGTGATGGTGGATCCCACGGTAGTCCAAGAGGCGTTGTGTTCACTGGTTGAGGCCTTGACCTCGACTGACTTCCAGAAATCAGAGCTGCTTAACACTTCCGCTTGAGTCGAATCCAACTTCGGGACAGTAGCGGGCTTCATGAGACGGTGACGTGGAGGTTCATGAGACGGTGACGTGGAAGGTTCATGAGACGGTGACGTGGAAGGGAGGTGGAGAGGTGGCGAACGAGGTAACAAGCGGAGGAGGTGATGGTAGTGGGTATGTTACGGGCGGGCCGTAACATTTCCTCCCCTAAGACCTCCGTAATGGGCTCATGAAGGAGGTGAGACGGGAGATCTTGATAAGGCGTCGGCGATGATGTTGTCCACCCCTTGATATGGTGGACTTCCAAGTTGAAGGGTTGAGTTAACAAGGCCCACCTAAGAATGCGTTGGTTTCGGTTCTTC
>NC_059295.1:667944-690444 GCF_017591435.1 Portunus trituberculatus
TCTATATCGATTATTAGCGTCAGGTTAATTCCGTAATATTGTATATTTGATTTTACTGTAATTCTAAAAGCTTTGGTTAATGAATATCTATGAATCTATCTATCAGTGTCCCCTTCTTGGCAGACACAAGGCACTCGTCCACCCGCTCAACACCCGCTGGACCAAGTCACGTTCGCGGCTGGTGATCGGCTGCATCTGGGTGTTCTCCGTGGGCATCTCCATAGTGCCGCTCGTTGTATCCGACGCCGAGCGATTCAACTGGGGCGGCGAGTGAGTATTGCTGCCGCCTCCTGTCTCCCACACCACTTGTTTCCGTAAGACGTTTGATTGGAGAGGCTGGTTATGTTTACTCTGCATACTGTTCCATGGTTTTGTATGTCTGGTATCGGATAGTGTGTGTCGCAGGGTAAGCAGATCGTTGCGCGGCCTAACACCCTCTCCTAGATCATCAGCTAAAACGTTACAGTTACGACGGACACAAAGAAATATTTTATTTTAATGTTATTGTTTTTTTTCAAATCTCGGCATATAGTAAGTTGCCAGTGCAGTTGCTTCATCAGTTGTAGCATCACTTTATACCACACTGTATACTACATTAACTTTTTCTACATTAACTTCTGCAACATTCGCGGTCTTAGATCTAATTTTCAATCTGTGGAACACCACTTCTCCTCTACTAAACCTCATCTTCTTTTCCTCTACGAAACACAGCTGTCTGAGGCAACTTACAGTAGCCCCTTCTCTGTTCCCTCCTACTTTCTCTATTCTCATTTTCATTCCAAAGCTGGATGTTGCGTCTATGTACGCAACGACTTAACTTGTTCTCGTGCCCACGCTCTTGAGTCTTCCGAATTTTCCACCAAATGGCTACGACTTAACAGTCACTCTCAAACTAAATTCATCTGTGCTGTTTATCTCTCCCCCTAACTCTTCTGACTATAGTAATTTCTTCGACTACTTAACTTCTAAAGTGGAGCACATTTTGTCCCTCTACTCTTTCGCTGAGATTTCCATTCTTGGAGATTTCAATGTTCACCACCAGCTTTGGCTTTCCTCTCCCTTCACTGACCACCCTGGTGAACTAGCCTTCAACTTTGCTATCCTCCATGACCTAGAGCAACTGGTGCAACACCCTACTCGTATTCCTGACCGTCTTGGAGACACGCCCAACATTCTTGATCTCTTCCTCACCTCTAACCCTTCTGCTTATGCTGTCACCCTTTCATCTCCGTTGGGCTCCTCCGATCACAATCTCATTTCTGTATCTTGTCCTATTTTTCCAATCCCTCCGCAGGATCCCCAAAGCGAAGGTGCCTCTGGCGTTTTGCCTCTGCCAGTTGGGGGACCTGAGGAGGTATTATGCTGATTTTCCTGGAATGATTATTGCTTCCGTGTCAGAGACCCATCTCTTTGTGCTGAACGCATAACAGAGGTGTTAGTATCTGGCATGGAGGCGTACATTCCTCATTCTTTTCTCAACCTAAACCTTCTAAACCTTGGTTTAACTCAGCCTGTTCTCGTGCTATACATGATAGAGAGGTTGCCCACAAAAGGTACTTGAGCCTTCCATCTCCTGAATCTCATGCACTTTATATCTCTGCCCGGAATCATGCCAAGTCTGTTCTTCAACTTGCCAAACACTCTTTCATAAATAGGAAATGTCAAAATCTTTCAAACTCAAACTCTCCTCGTGACTTCTGGCATCTAGCCAAAAACATCTCAAATAACTTCACTTCTTCATCTTTCCTCCTTTATTTCATCCTGATGGCACCACTGCCATCTCTTCTGTCTCTAAAGCTGAACTCTTTTCTCAAACCTTTGCTCACAACTCCACCTTGGACGATTCTGGGCTTGTCCTCCTCTCCTCCTCCCTCTGACTATTTCATGTCTACAATCAAAATTCTTCGTAATGATGTTTTCCATGCCCTTGCTGGCCTAAACCCTCGGAAGGCTTATGGACCTGATGGGGTCCCTCCTATTGTTCTCAAAAACTGTGCTTCTGTGCTTGCACCTTGCCTGGCCAAACTCTTCCAACTTTGTCTATCGACTTCTACCTTTCCTTCCTGCTGGAAGTTCGCCTACATTCAGCCTGTTCCTAAAAGGGTGACCGTTCTAACCCCTCAAACTACCGTCCTATAGCTTTAATCTCTTGCTTGTCTAAAGTTTTTGAATCTATCCTGAATAGGAAGATTCTCAAACATCTGTCACTTCACAATCTTCTGTCTGATCGCCAGTATGGCTTCCGTCAAGGTCGCTCTACTGGTGATCTTCTGGCTTTCCTTACTGAGTCTTGGTCATCCTCTTTTAGAGATTTCGGTGAAACTTTTGCTGTTGCGTTAGACATATCAAAAGCTTTTGATAGAGTCTGGCATAAAGCTTTGATTTCAAAACTGCCCTCCTACGGCTTCTATCCTTCTCTCTGCAACTTTATCTCAAGTTTCCTTTCCGACCGCTCTATTGCTGCTGTGGTAGACGGCTACTGTTCTTCTCCTAAACCTATTAATAGTGGTGTTCCTCAGGGTTCTGTCCTGTCACCCACTCTCTTTCTATTATTCATTAATGACCTTCTTAACCAAACTTCTTGCCCTATCCACTCCTACGCTGATGATACCACCCTACATCTTTCCACGTTCTTTCAGAGACGTCCAACCCTTCAGGAAATCAACAGATCACGCGGGACGCCACGGAACGCCTGACTTCCGATCTTTCTAAGATTTCCGATTGGGGCAGAGAAAATCTAGTAGTTTTCAATGCCTCAAAACTCAATTCCTCCATCTATCAACTCGACACAACCTTCCAGACAACTATCCCTCTTCTTCAATGACACTCAACTGTCTCCCTCTTCCACAATGAATATCCTCGGTCTGTCCTTTGCTCATAATCTTAACTGGAAACTTCACATCTCATCTCTTGCTAAAACAGCTTCTATGAAATTAGGTGTTCTGAGGCGTCTCCGACAGTTTTTCTCGCCCTCCAACTGCTTACTCTGTATAAGGGCCTTATCCGTCCCTGTATGGAGTACTCTTCGCATGTTTGGGGGTTCCAGTCACACAGCTTTGCTTGATAGGGTGGAATCGAAAGCTCTTCGTCTCATCAACTCCCCTCCTCTGACTAACTGTCTTCAGCCTCTTTCTCACCGCCGAAATGTTGTATCCCTCTCTTTATTTTATCGCTATTTTCATGGTAACTGTTCTACTAATCTTGCTAACTGCATGCCTCCCCTCCTCCTGCGGCCACGCTGCACAAGGCTTTCTTCTTCCTCTCATCCCTATTGTGTCCAACTCTCTAATGCAAGACTTAACCAGTACTCTCAATCATTCATCCCTTTCACTGGTAAACTCTGGAACTCCCTCCCTGCATCTGTATTTCCGAATTCCTATAATTTGTCTTCTTTTAAGAGGGAGGTATCGAGGCATTTGCTGCCCTAATTCTGGCTGACGGTCTTGGCACTTTTTGAACTCTGGAGAGCCAGCGCTCAAGTGGGCCTTTTTCTAATTTCTAACTTTCTTTTTTTTGCCCTTGGCTGAAACCTCCAGATGGTATTACGAGTGTAAGGAGCAGTGGCCGCGGACGCAGAATGAGGTGTACGAGAAGACTTATACGGTGGTGCTGTTCGTGCTGACCTTCGCCTTGCCGGTGGGTGGGCTGGGCTACACATACCTGTCCATCGTGGCCATGATGTGCGCCTACAGGATGCCGGGCAATGCAGAGCCCTCCAGGGACCAGCACCACCTCCACGCCAAGATCAAGGTACGGAGGAAATCGAGAAAGAGTGTGTGTGTGTGTGTGTGTGTAATTCACCTCCTCGGTCGCCTACTGGTCACCCAGCCAGTCTTCCCCATTACGGAGCCAGCTCAGAGTTCATAGACCGATCTTCGGGTAGGACTGAGACCACATCAACACACAACACACACCGGGAAAGCGAGGCCACAACCCCTCGAGTTACATCCCGTACCTATTTACTGTTAGGTGAACAGGGGCCACACATTAAGAGGCTTGCTCATTTGCCTCGCCGCTTACCGGGACTCGAACCCGGCCCTCTCGATTGTGTGCGTGTGCGTGTGTGTGTGTGTGCATTTACCTAGTTGTATTGTACAGGGTTCGAGCGGAGCTCATAGTGTCCTGTCTCCATGCTCCATGTGTGTGTGTGTGTGTGTGCGTACGTGTGTAATTAATTCACTGTTTGATCTGCTGCAGTCTCTGATGAGACAGCCAGACGTTACCCTATGGAACGAGCTCAGAGCTCATTGTTTCCGATCTTCGGATAGGCCTGAGACCAGGCACACACCACACACCGGGACAACAAGGTCACAACTCCTCGATTTACATCCCGTACCTACTCACTGCTAGGTGAACAGGGGCTACACGTGAAAGGAGACACACCCAAATATCTCCACCCGGCCGGGGAATCGAACCCCGGTCCTCTGGCTTGTGAAGCCAGCGCTCTAACCACTGAGCTACCGTGCCGTGTGTGTGAGGATCCCCATGTAAACAGCTATCATTTCCCATATTCACATTGGTGACTACAGCCACTGGCAAGGACACACAGGAGGAAAGAACTTATAGTCCCTTCCTTGTCCCGAGGTGGTTAAGAAGAGTGTGTTCAGAAGAGTGTATTGACAAGAGAGAAAGAAACTTTGACAATGTGAATGCCAATATCAAGAGAATAATCACAGTCAAATGCCAGAAAAAGGAATTCTAAGCTAAGCAGTTTTAAGCTGTACTAGAATAAAACCAGAATAGCATTGTGCTCTCGGGACGAAGCACTATCCTGTACATCGATCCTTCTAGCTGAATAGTAAGGCAAACCGTGGGCTAGTCCGAGATCCCTTTGTTGTATGGTTGAGTGGAGGGTGAGGCAGCCTGTACATGGCTTTGGTTTGTCATCTTGCCCCAGGGAAAGAGTTTAGCATGTCATGGAGTAGTCTTAAGACTATACGATGCTGAGACAGGAGAGAGGGAGAGTGTGTGTGTGTGTGTGTGTGTGTGTGTGTAATTCACTGTTTGATCTGCTGCAGTCTCTGACGAGACATCCAGACGTTACCCTACGGAACGAGCTCAGAGCTCATTATCTCCGATCTTGGGATAGGTCTGAGACCAGGCACACAACACACCGGGACAACAAGGTCACAACTCCTCGATTTACATCCCGTACCTACTCACTGCTAGGTGAACAGGGGCTACACGTGAAAGGAGACACACCCAAATATCTCCACCCGGCCTGGGAATCGAACCCCGGTCATCTGGCTTGTGAAGCCAGCGCTCTAACCACTGAGCTACCGGGCTGTGTGTGTGTGTGTGTGTGTGTGTGTGTGTGTGTGTGTGTGTGTGTGTGTGTGTGTGTGTGTGTGTGTGCAAATAGGACACGAGATAATATTTACAATTCCATCCCAGTATTGTCCATACAGGTAGATCCCACATTCTCTCTCTCTCTCTCTCTCTCTCTCTCTCTCTCTCTCTCTCTCTCTCTCTCTCTCTCTCTCTCTCTCTCTCTCTCTCTCTCTCTCTCACACACACACACACACACACACACACGCCCGGTAGCTCAGTGGTTAGAGCGCTGGCTTCACAAGCCAGAGAACCGGGGTTCGATTCCCCGGCCGGGTGGAGATATTTGGGTGTGTCTCCTTTCACGTGTAGCCCCTATTCACCTAGCAGTGAGTAGGTACGGGATGTAAATCGAGGAGTTGTGACCTTGTTGTCCCGGTGTGTTGTGTGCCTGGTCTCAGGCCTATCCGAAGATCGGAAATAATGAGCTCTGAGCTCGTTCCGTAGGGTAACGTCTGGCTGTGTCGTCAGAGACTGCAGTAGATCAAACAGTGAAACACACACACACAATTACACACTACATCCATATACTCGGCCAGGGCGATAGTTTTAAAAGTAGTGTAGTGGAGAGAATAAAAGCTGAATAGTTGGAATATTGGAGGGAAGGAGGGAGAGACGCGAGGCGCCCTGAAGGATATCCGAGCCAACTTTTCTCAAACACTTTTCAGGAAACCTGAAGAACTTCAGAAACTGTTGCTAGAAGAAGCTGCAAGAGTTAAAAATACGCTGCCAGTCAGCGTTAGCACCTTCCCTCTACTCGCTCCCTTTTCCCTCCTATCTCCATTCCTTTCTCACCTGAGCAAGGCAACACACGTCATCTGCTTTGAATGAGCACCACTTGAAGGATCTCTCTCTCTCTCTCTCTCTCTCTCTCTCTCTCTCTCTCTCTCTCTCTCTCTCTCTCTCTCTCTCTCTCTCTCTCTCTCTCTCTCTCTCTCTCTCTCTCTCTCTCTCTCTCTCTCTCTCTCTCTCTCTCTCTCATCTTTCTGTCTCTCTCTCTCTGTCTCTCATGTTGTTCGCCCCATTTTCTGTCGATGTTCCCCTCATACCCTCACCAGAATTATTACTTAGTATCTGCCTTTTATTTTGCATGTATCTTATGCTGTCTTGTGTGTGTGTGTGTGTGTGATTCACTGTGATTCACTGTTTGATCTGGTGCAGTCTCTAACGAGACAGCCAGACGTTACCCTACGGAACGAGCTCAGAGCTCATTATTTCCGATCTTTGGATAGGCCTGAGACCAGGCACACACCACACACCGGAACAACAAGGTCACAACTTCTCGATTTACATCCCGTACCTACTCACTGCTAGGTGAACAGGGGCTACACGTGAAAGGAGACACACCCAAATATCTCCACCCGACCGGGGAATCGCACCCCGGTTCTCTGGCTTGTGAAGCCAGCGCTCTAACCACTGAGCTACCAAGTCTCAACACATCTGTGTGTGTGTGTGTGTGTGTGTGTGTGTGTGTGTGTGTGTGTGTGTGTGTGTGTGTGTGTATTTACCTAGTTCTATTTACCTAGTTGTAGTTTTACAAGGCCTGGGCTTTACGCTCGTGTGGCCCCGTCTCCATATCTACACTTTTCCAATTTTTCTTTAAAACTATGCACACTCTTTGCTGACACCACTTCTTCACTCAAACTGTTCCAAGTCTCAACACATCTTTGTGTGTGTGTATGTGTGTGTGTGTGTGTGTGTGTGTGTGTGTGTGTGTGTGTGTGTGTGTAATTCACCTCGGTCGTTTGATGGTCACCCAGCCAGTCTTCCCCATTACGGAGCGAGCTCAGAGCTCATAGACCGATCTTCGGGTAGGACTGAGACCACATCAACACACAACACACACCGGGAAAGCAAGGCCACAACCCCTCGAGTTGCATCCCGTACCTATTTACTGTTAGGTGAAGAGGGGCCACACATTAAGAGGCTTGCCCATTTGCCTCGCCGCTTACCGGGACTCGAACCCGGCCCTCGCCATTGTGAGTCGAGCTTGCTAACCACTACACTACACGGTGTGTGTGTGTGTGTGTGTGTGTGTGTGTGTGTGTAATTCACTGTTTGATCTGCTGCGGTCTCTGACGAGACAGCCAGACGTTACCCTACGGAACGAGCTCAGAGCTTCTTATTTCCGATCTTCGGATAGACCTAAGACCAGGCACACACCACACACTGGGACAACAAGGTCACAACTCCTCGATTTACATCCCGTACCTACTCACTGCTAGGTGAACAGGGGCTACACGTGAAAGGAGACACACCCAAATATCTCCACCCGGCCGGGGAATCGAACACCGGTCCTCTGGTTTGTGAAGCCAGCGCTCTAACCACTGAGCTACCGGGCCGTGTGTGTGTGTGTGTGTGTGTGCGTGTGTAATTCACTGTTTGATCTGCTGCAATGTCTGACGAGACAGCCAGACGTTACCCTACGGAACGAGCTCAGAGCTCATTATTTCCGATCTTGGGATAGGTCTGAGACCAGGCACACACCACACACCGGGACAACAAGGTCACAACTCCTCGATTTACATCCCGTACCTACTCGCTGCTAGGTGAACAGGGGCTACACGTGAAAGGAGACACACCCAAATATCTCCACCCGGCCGGGGAATCGAACCCCGGTCATCTGGCCTGTGAAGCCAGCGCTCTAACCACTGAGCTACACACTGTGTGTGTGTGTGTGTGTGTGTGTGTGTGTGTGTGTGTGTGTGTGTGTGTGTGTGTAGGTGGACATGTACGCAATGTAAGTATATATTCCTTGATTCAAATTGATTAATTTTATCTATCTTTTATTTTTTGTTTTGATAATTACCTGCTTGCTGACACGTAAATATTTTTTTATGTTGTTAATCAATTCATAGTATATCTATCTAATTGTTTATTTATATTGTCACTACTGTTCTCCAACATATTTTGTCTTCATAACTGTTGTTCTTGCCAGCGTTGTTAAGAACATAACGTTTTATACAAATATTCGTAAACGTCACGTTCTCCTTGGCAGTCCTTAAAAAGTTAGTATTGAAGTGGAAAGCATTTTGTTTTCTTTTTCCTTTTCATGTCCTGCTTGGTTTTATCTCTTCCCATATTTTACTGCTAACTTGGTCTTTTCGCTCACTCATCGTTTCCAGCTCTCATTTTTCATGTTTCTTTTTTGAGCGATATATTCCTGAACTATTTTTTTTCCAGGTTATTTGCTTCTCTGCACATTTTTTTTTTTTCTTATAACAAGTCTCGGTGAAGTTTGGTTTATAACTTAAGTATCGTTTGCAAGCATTTTAACAAAATTATTTAATATGGCATATGATTCATATTATGAACCGGAATAAAAATCAGATATGATGCATAAAAGAATTTATTTTCACTCGTTGCCCAGTCTTTAGAAACTTTTGGTTCCCTCACCGTGACTATTTTCAAAGGTGACAGAGATGATTAGCCCGGTTATGATAATGAAGTGGTTTTTTTTTCTTATGTCACTAGAGCCATAAAATAAAACATTAAAAACCAGTGCAGCTTCAATTAGAATCTTTTGAAAGGTATAGGAGGTACGGAGTAGCAATGTTTCAGTATATGATACTTTCTTTGAACCGAGAACTTATGAATTACCAATTTTCCATGGAGCCCGTCCTTCCGCTCGGTAACTTTCCATCCATTTCATCATCTTCCTTTCTTATCCTTCAAAACACACTCTTTTTTTCATGTAAGCTCGTAAAAGTGAATCACATATTACTTTGCACATATATAGTGAGATACCAAATAAATAACCTTTTTCTCCTTTTAAGTCATGAAGCACAACTCATCATACTAGCGTTACATGATAATCCTTCTTCGAGTACACTCAATTTTGACAAAATCATCGTTTTGTCTTCCGACTACCACAGCATTATTTTTTTTCTTTTTCAGACACATCTTACCAAGTTCTCTGATCTTTTTTTTTCGCTTCAGCTTTTTTACCTTCTAAATGAGAGAATGATGTAGTACTTTCTCGTCACACAGGAATTATTGATGTTACTATGTGTTGATGTGAGAGTTCTTGTTTCCTCCTCTTATGAAATTCTTTTATCCCTGCATATGATTCGTAGTTGCGTCGCATTAAATCAGTCAATCAGTCAATCTTCTTTTTTATTTCGTACTGGTATTCCTTCCATAGTTTGTTCCTTTCTGTCCCATAAGAAAATGCTTAACGCAACAAGGTTTATTTCTTCCCATTTTTAACACACTCATCAATTCATTACAATCACGAGGCAGTTTTTGCGTTTACTTATTTAGCAGACCAATAATTAGGGAGAGCCAGAGGGTGGTACCGAGTGTGTACTACCTGCGTGGTGGTGAGGCAGGACGGGCGGGACTTCACTCTTCACGCAATGGTGGTCCCGAGTGCAAGTAAACATCCGCCAGTCACTCGTCTAATGGTTGTTACATGGCTTGACATCACCCGACACCATCTTTATTCCCTACTATCTGTGACTTTCTTTATAAGGTACTGCTTGCAATTCACTATTCAATATTTTACACTTTAGTTTAACTTTTAAAAACATTAGTGTTACCACTCTGCGTTTACGGTAGTTTTGTTTAGCTGATAGATGAATTTGACAACGTTTATTGATTTTAGTATTTTACTGCAGTCGTGCTCAGAAGCAGACTAACATTTTGGACTCCTCTTTACAATTTGTATTTTTCCTTCATATCAGGTTCTATGGTCGCCTTTTTTTTTCTCTCTTTTTTTTTCATAACTTAATAATTTATACACTCTAAGCAAAACAGACACAGCCAAAAATGGAGGAAGGAACGATAAGTAGTTAGAGTGGTGTGCATTTATCTTCTGTTGACCAAAACAATAAGTAGAGGCTGCCACCTTTCACCTTCGCCTTTCTCTGGACGCCGTCCGATCAATAACACCTGAGTCTGCACAACCTTAAAGCCCTCAGGAGTGTAGCACCGCGCTTCCCTCAACTTGTCATCGTCATTCACTCTGTGCCATTTGAATCAGTTTTTAGTCTATCTTCCTTTATCTTGTTTATTATGAAGCTTTGATAGTGACGCTATATAACCTCGTTGTTTCGTCGCATAACAATATCCGGCCAATCACACAAGTTCTTTCACAACATGCTCTCCCACAGGCTCTTCTCTAAGATGTTTTCCTCCAACAGGTTTCTCTTTGACATGTTCCTCTCCTACAGGCTCCTCTCTAATATGTTTTTTTGACATTTTTTTGTTGTAAGTTTCTCTCTAACACGTCAATGAAACTTTCCTGCAGATGATCAACATGATGATTGCCGTGATGGTGTGCTTCGTGTTGAGTTGGTTGCCGCTACAGGTGCTCCAATTTCTCATCTACTTTGTGCCTGAGATCACCCAGTGCCGCGGTCGCCAGTGCTTCACTTACTACATGAGTTTTTTCGTGTGCCACTGGGTTGCCATGGCCAACTCCTTCATGAATCCCTTCATCTACTGCTTCATGAGCAAGAACTTCAGGGTAGGAGAGAGAGAGAGAGAGAGAGAGAGAGAGAGAGAGAGAGAGAGAGAGAGAGAGAGACTTACCGCTTTAAAGATCTAGGATTCAATTAATCTGAAATCGAAAACACTTAATTTGTTGACCAAAACCATCCCATTACCACACAGGAAGAGCGCACACACACACACACACACACACACACACACACACACACACACACACATACAGGCAAGTGTTCTCTCTTTTGCCAGGAGGACTTCCTACAATTCTTGCGGAAGTGTGGCTGCAGGAGGGACACGCGCCGCCGCCGGTCGCCGCCCTGGAGCCACAGCGACCTTGGCTCCTCCTTCCGGTCCATCCTTAATATCACACATAAAACTTCAGGTCAGTCATTCAGCTCTCTCTCTCTCTCTCTCTCTCTCTCTCTCTCTCTCTCTCTCTCTCTCTCTCTCTCTCTCTCTCTCTCTCTCTCTCTCTCTCTCTCTCTCTCTCTCTCTCTCTCTCTCTCTCTCTCTCTCTCTCTCTCTCTCTCTCTCTCTCTCTCTCTCTCTCTCTCTCTCTCTCTCTCTCTCTCTCTCTCTCTCTCTCTCTCTCTCTCTCTCTCTATATATATATATATATATATATATATATATATATATATATATATATATATATATATATATATATATATATATATATATATATATATATATATATATATATATATATATATATATATATATATATATATATATATATATATATATATATATATATATATATATATATATATATATATATATATATATATATATATATATATATATATATATATATATATATATATATATATATATATATATATATATATATATATATATATATATATATATATATATATCACACACACACACCTCTATATTGTGAGCATGTTGCTATAAGTGGGCCACGTTTAGCTGGTACATTCAGTATTATCGCAAGCTCTCCTACCTTACTATAGTTTATTTGCTACGATATTTTTTCACTATCAGAATCCAGTACATGAACAATGAAAACAATATTACACAGCCATTGACGAAAAATTGTGGTATCGTTATGCTAATATGCTGTGAGTTATATTATTTGAGCTAAGTACTGTGCTTATGTACTGTACGCTTACTCCCAACCTCAGTTCGAGGGAACAGGAGTGACAGGCTTCTTTACACTTACAGAACCACAAGTCATTTACTGTCACTGCTTAAAATCATAAGCAACTACATTTCCTGAAGAGGAAGTGTGCATGGATAACAGTTTGCCCACAGTCATGATAAAGGTTAGGAAGCCGTGTAATACACATAGTAATGAGTAAACTTCTGCTTACTCGAAATGTCGGTTTGTTTGTTTTTTCTTGTAGTCTACTTGTAGTCTTTCTAGATACCAGCCTTTTCCTTTTATGTTTCCAAGTTGTTTGTTCTGTTGAATTTTATTTTATTTGTCTCAGCTCCAGTCTGTGAGAGGGCTTAACATGGGGGCTTATCGCCACACTTCTCCTTTGGCTATCAATCTGGACTTCTGTTTGCGTGCCAACCCAACAAGTTGTGCACTAACGTAACCGATCTGGCTTTGAAGCACAGCCTGCATGCAGAATTGCTGCATCATTACCGACACTGACACACCTGCCTACCATACCAGTGTTCACATCCGCATGAACTATTTTTTTTTTTAATGAATGCTAGGCTTGACGTGTCTACTTTACAAAGTTCGACGTGGTTGAGACGTGGCTTTTGTGTGTTGCAGTACAAAGCCCCAGCAGAGCAGGCCTGAGAGCGAGGCAGGACAGCCAACGAGAACCTGAAGACACTGAACTCAGGCTTTTACAGGTCTGTGTGTGTGTGTGTGTGTGTGTGTGTGTGTGTGTGTGTGTGTGTGTGTGTGTGTGTGTGTGTGTGTGTGTGTGTGTGTGTGTAATTATCAGCCTTGGCTCCCTTTTTTTTCTTTTTTTACCATTACTGGATCTGTTTTAATGAATTCAGTCCTAGGCGCATCCTGTTTTTATTTACGATTATATTCAATTATAGAAAGTTTTCTAGTTCCTTCCACTCTTATTCTTCCCACCTCCCCTGCCTCATTATATCGAGTCTTTCGTCATGTCCCTCTATCGCAAGTTAATATATACTCCTAGTCTTTCCCTTTAACGAGAACTCTGCCTGAATCTGCATTTCCCACTGACTGTGATTCTTTCAATTTTAAGATGGATGTTTGTGGAAACTTTTCTTCATTTTGATATTCATTTTTGGCAATTTTCTTTTGGGACTCGAATCATCAGTTATTTTTTTGCTACCTTTTTGTTGCCTTTGGCCAGAATTACTGTATGTTTAGATGTAAGATTCTTTAAGGATTGTTTCCTCCATGATCCACCTTATCTAAACTCATCATAGGAATTATCTCATACATTTTCTTTTGGGTGCACAAGTTCCATGATTTTTGTAAGACTGCAGGTTCCCTATCTAAATGTATTGCTTCGTTTCCATGCCATCTCTCCCAAGCCATCACACGGCAGCTTAAGAGACTATCAAGTTTGTCGAAGTTCAGCGAAATGGAGGGTAGTAAGAAGCAGCAGCGGGCGGGGTGTCTCGGGCAGGACTGTGCTGGCCGTGAAGACATCAGGTAACACGCTGTAAGGTATTCTAGGTCTTCGTCCGTGACTTGCAGTCTCGATGTGACAAAACTGTAGTGTGACGAAGCGTCACTTGGGTGATGTAGTGAATGAATTCTAAACCTCATATTATTTACATACAAGTACTTATATTTTGCTGATGTTGACAGCTGTCGCCTCTACCATCATGAGGGACCCTTACAAGAAAACCAACGGTGAACATCACCACGACTCGCCTCCTCTAAGTTGCATCACTCAGCGTCCAAATGAAGTCTCCTCTCCCGCACCCAAGCAATGCTCCCCAACTCTTATGGACACTCAGCTCACAGACGAAATCTCAGAAATTCCTGATAATAACTGTTTTACTAAAGTAAACTTACAAAGGGAAAATTAATGTGAGTGCCAAGCGTGACCACGAGCAAGTTTGTGGTATGCGGTGGTGTGACAGGCGAAGGAGACTTGCTGTGACACATGCCCATGTACACATGTAGTTGTGCATGTACGAGAAAGGACAGTGGGCATTGCGTATAGGTCGCGGCCAACCCATTGCCGCCATATTGATATCAGGAGATATGAATGGAATTCTCGCAAGCACCAGTTGTTAGTACTAAACATTGATTATCGCAAGCATGAATTATGAATTGAAAATGTGATATACTTTGTCACAGAAGGGGACAGTCCACTGGTTATATTTAGATTTCCCAAATATATGTTTCATGAGAGAAACATTGCCATTATTGTTGACGGGAACAGAGAAATCCCCACTCTTATGAAATGCCGCCTCACCTTCCCAACGATTGCACCGCACTGAGTTACCACTGACATACATTTTTTTTTTTTCTTTACGCTATGGCCTATAGACCCTGTAGGTATACTTGAAGAGCATGTATAGGAAGTGCTGTTCAGCTTCCACCCATTAGTGGCGCAGGAATTTTATTTTTAGTGGTACCCATATTAGGGCCCATATTACCACCCAAGCGCATCTTTGGTGAAACCACCTAGAACCTGGATATCATGGTGACATTTAGTTAACTTTAAACCACTCGACAAATGGCATAGTTTCAAGGCGGTACGTGGTGTGATTTCAACCTACGCGCGGACGTCTGCCCGATCCCATGTTTACCAAATTATCCACTACGCCACCGCCTCCCTTATGCATCCGTCATCAATGTTTAGGGGCCACTGACCTTGAGAACGCCACCTTCGTTCCCATGGTTGCTTCGTACAGATTTATGGACCAACAGGATCACCTTTTATTCAAGTATATTATGAATAAGTATAAGTAAATTATTGTCATAGCCTGCATCTATGTGTGTGTGTGTGTGTGTGTGTGTGTGTGTGTGTGTGTGTGTGTGCGTGTGTGTGTGTGAATAATTCACCACGGTCGTCTGCTGGTTACCCAGCCAATCTTTCCCATTACGGAGAGAGCTCAGAGCTCATAGACCGATCTTCGAGTATGGTAATCCATTACTCTGTTGATATACATTTCAGCACTTATCCAGCCAGTGGTGTGGTACGGAACTTCTGGTCTGAGTAGTGTTTGTTTGTTCCATCTCTCTCGATCTCCTGTTCACTAAGATATACATATATATATATATATATATATATATATATATATATATATATATATATATATATATATATATATATATATATATATATATATATATATATATATATATATATATATATATATATATATATATATATATATATATATATATATATATATATATATATATATATATATATATATATATATATATATATATATATATATATATATATATATATATATATATATATATATATATATATATATATATATATATATATATATATATATATATATATATATATATATATATATATATATATATATATATATATATATATATATATATATATATATATATATATATATATATATATATATATATATATATATATATATATATATATATATATATATATATATATATATATATATATATATATATATATATATATATATATATATATATATATATATATATATATATATATATATATATATATATATATATATATATATATATATATATATATATATATATATATATATATATATATATATATATATATATATATATATATATATATATATATATATATATATATATATATATATATATATATATATATATATATATATATATATATATATATATATATATATATATATATATATATATATATATATATATATATATATATATATATATATATATATATATATATATATATATATATATATATATATATATATATATATATATATATATATATATATATATATATATATGTCTGTAAAAACTGCCCTGTTAGTATGTATGCTTTGTATTACAATTGTATTTTTCAAGTCTTAAGTGGAGTATTTCATTATATTAAACTTTTCTTTCATGACAATGCAAATCTTCTTGAAATTGTCAAGGATCTCTGCTAAACATTTTGGGTCGCCAACGCCCGGCAGCCTATATTGCATACAAGACTAGTACTTGCCACTGACAGATATCAATTCTCTTTGTGGTGCTCATATGTAACGGTGTCACATAGTAATTCACATCGTACTTGTAATAAATTACAAGTATGATGTCCATTACTATTTGACACCGGTACATCGACTTCATGTAACTGTTCAGAAAGACATTGTCCATTATTCTAAACATGACAAACTGAAGCTCGCGTGTGTGCGCGCACACACACACACACACACACACACACACACACACACACACACACACACACACACACACACACACATATATATATATATATATATATATATATATATATATATATATATATATATATATATATATATATATATATATATATATATATACTCTCTCTCTCTCTCTCTCTCTCTCTCTCTCTCTCTCTCTCTCTATCTATCTATCTATCTATCTATCTCTCTCTCTCTCTCTCTCTCTCTCTCTCTGTTGCAAATATCACTATTTCATGAATGCCATAGTTACTGTCTGACCAATCTTCCACACCACCACTGTTTGTCCTCACCATGTCTCAAGTCCCTTTCTCGATTCGCCTCTCAAACAGCCTTGGAGCCGTATGCCTGCCAGGACCAGGGGGAGGACTGGCAGGTGTGTTGCCGCTGGCATGGATAGCACTATTTTCAAGTAAATAAATGTTGTTCAAAGGTTAGTTTTTTTTATTCCCACATCTGAGCGTCAGTCCTTTCACGTCTCAAAGTGTGGGAATCAGGGTTTGTTATACGTACCTGTAATGTGTGACGCTTTTATTCATGGAAACTTTGTTAGACTTATTTTTGCGGCCAAACGCCATACGTCACCATTATGAGAAGTATGGTAAAGATAAAATCTGCTGAAACATTGATACATGCCTTTGCTCTTTTCTTTTAAAACTGAAGAAAAATATGAGCTACATGGATAACAAAAAGAAACGCTACACCATGTCATTACTTTTCTCGCTTCTCTTGTAAAGTATGGTAAATGTTCTTTTATTTTTTTTTCATGTCAATCAAATCATTGTTTAGAGTAAAATGTATGCTGCACATGATATTTAGAGCATGGTACAGTCAAAAAAGCAAAAAAAAAAAATTTTTTTATCTTAATATGGGGAAAAGATACATAGACGAATCTAAAATTATATGGGAGTGTTTTGTTATTTCCTGTTCCAGCTACTTCTTTTTATGTTTCACACCAGTGAAATTAAATACTTATCAAGTTTTCTGCACTGATAGTACCAAACTTCAAGACTGTGAAGGTGGAAGCTATTATTTTCAAATCCATAACGTCTTCCTAAAGTTCCATGACGTCTTCCAAAGTTTTTATAATAGCGACTGGACTCAAACTGGCATGGCACTGGAGGCTCTGTCCACACCAGCGGGCAATGCACGTATGGGTAAAAGAGAGTTGTTTGTCCGTCAACGTTTTCTCCGTCTTTGCTCGCGGGCAGACAGTTGAACTGCTCATAATGGCAACTGAGTAATTTCACGGGCACTTACCGTTCCGCCCGGTGTAGGTCAACTGGTGGTCCACCTAGCACTCGGGGACCCGATCATGGGTGAACAGCGTGACAGACGATTTGAGGCCCCATTTACGCTCTGCAGTCAAGGAGTGATCTCACTGATCTGATGATGTATTCAGTAGACGACTATATTTGGCTCATGGTTTCTTGGGACGGCTTGACTACTTAGATAGTTACACATTCGACTTCACAGGATGGCCAAAAGAGACCCTATCGAAAACTTGATTAATAAAGAAAACAAGAGAAGAAAAAATACCTCTTAACTCACATGGACTCAACACTAAGAGAGATGAACATTTTATAAGAAATATATAACAATGAAATAGACTTGGATATACCCCAAAAAGATTGAAGACTCTGAATTCAGAAAAATACAGAATAACCTGAATAGGGACATCCCATCAATCAGACAGAAAAGACGTATAGAAAAACTTTTTTATAACAGTGGAAGTAACTCATATACCAAATACAACATAATGTAACCAATTAGATGTAAAAATTTTGATCATAGTATTATATTCATGGATTTAAATTGACATAATATTAATTAACGAACAGTCATGAACTAAAACAAGACGAATCCCTAAAAGTCTATAGATACGGAACACAAACTTAACTCAAGTAATGATTTGTATAGTACATCAGTACATGTTCTGCTTTATCAGGGTGTAGAACAACTAGCCAATCGGAACTAACCGATGATAAATAGCGATATTTACAGAAGAAAAAATCAAAGAACATGAAACCAAGACGACAGATTACCTACCATGAAGCAGGGAAAAAAGGAAGATATATTAGGTATGTCACCACAAGTGTTCTCATGGAATTGAGACTAACGCGGGCACTTTCGATAATCTAGGGAGGGAAAGGGGAGAGACTGGACAAGTTAAAGAATGTTATCCTCTTGGGAGCGTAAAGGAATACCAGATAATGAAAATATCACAAACCACGCAGATACGAAATGTAAATAAGATGTTATTCTGATTTTTTCTTTTGTCACAGTTAAGTTTTCATCTTTATACTTCCCATTTCCCAGTAATATTAATGAAAGGGTTGCATTCCTTTACCACCACTTTCCTCTAGCACAAGATAGACATGATGTTCCATGAAGAAGTACATGATGATAATTTGACACTAACTGCTAAGGAAGTCCTGCTTGTTAACTCCTGCTTACTTCACGCGTCTCGCAGTATCGTTGCTCTTTGCCCGCCATCAAACCTCAGCCATTGCTTCAGTCACGAAGGCCATTATGGTTAGGTGTCCATGGTCTGTCGTAACGATGTGATTGTATCCCGCCTCCAAACACGTGAATGATTACGTCACATTCACGTGGATCCTTGTTTGCTCGCCAGCGGCTCCTCTCGGCCCCTTTGATGCCTCAGCCGCTCGGGCTCGGCATCAGTGATCGGCGATTCAGTTTCAGTGAGGCTTTAGCAGTCATCGGGAGTAGCTGGGTTGCGCGATGCTTAGGTGAGTTGTCCATCCACCGAACTTGTATCGATTATTATACCTCAATCGTATTACTGTACCATTAGTCTAAAATGTTCTGATAGATTTAGATACATAATTGGTTGACAATTCATAAATGAGAGCCATTAGAATTTTATGTATATGATAACGTGGCTGTCAGCAGCGTGCCGCTATGCTCCAACACAACGGCCAAGGAAGTTCCCTAACTACATCTCACTGGTAAAGCTAACAAACTCTCTCTCTCTCTCTCTCTCTCTCTCTCTCTCTCTCTCTCTCTCTCTCCACCGATGTTGGTAGCTGTCTGTCCATTGAGAGCAGTCTGAGATGATATTAACATATTATAGTGCTGCACTACGGTTTCACGATTTCCTTCCTGCACAGTGTAATCATCTCCTTCCTGACGTGGTTGTACCTGGCGGCGGTACGATGCGTGTTCAGACTCTTGTGGTTACCAACAGGACCTACCAAATTTCTGTTGCCGCCAATCGACGACCCAGCGCTTGTGCAGTCTGCCCGCACCCTGGCACTGTGGATACGGCAGAGGAAGGTGCGTAACATGTTCTCGGTCCCCAAGCAAATTCAAGAGTGTTAGAGAGAGAACCGCTATGCTGTACCACTTTACGTCACATTACAGTGTGCACATGCAGGCTTGACAAACTAGCGCAAAAGTGCTAGTTTAATAATCATATCATTAATATTTTTTTTATTTTTTTTATTATTAGTTATTATTATTATCATTATTATTATTATTATTATTATTATTATTATTATTATTATTACTGTTGAATTATTATAATTATGTATTGATCCATTACGTTGTTTATTTTTACATTTGTCCTGTGATTGTGAGCAAGGATTTGATCAGAAAAAGTGAAAGTTTTTTTTTTCATTCTTTCACTCTTATAAGATAGTACAATAACTGATAAGTGATAAGTGTGTGTGTGTGTGTGTGTGTGTGTGTGTGTGTGTGTGTGAGAGAGAGAGAGAGAGAGAGAGAGAGAGAGAGAGAGAGAGAGAGAGAGATAGGGGTAATCTGAAGTTGACGAATACCATTTAGGGTTGCATTATGGTTAAAGTTCCTGCCAGCGTTCAAACTGAAGGGGAGCTCTGGTGGCGCTGATTGACCATCCTCTACATGTTTCACTCATCTCAGGACAATCATCTGTGGGATGTTTTACTGCAATATTTTAAAGCAGAGCGAAAATACGAAGGTACTTGAAAATTCTTATCACGAGTGTGTTGACGGGTCGACTGAGGAAGATAGCTCCAGTGAATTTTGTGAGAGGTAGGGTTCGTCCTCTCCACACGGTGACTCTGGCCACTGCCTTCAAATAGAAAAAGACGAGAGTGACCTTGAGAGAGTGGCTACTCGTACAGTACAAGGCTCATGATGACTTATGATGACTTCCCACATGATAAACAATTTCCTCACCGTGAAGTTCGTGCTGCTTATGATGGCAAACTTTGCATGCAGCTCATGACGAAAATTTATCCATGGTCATCTGTCTGTGCATCTTAACGGTGTGTTTTTATTCGTCATACGTTTAACTCAGAGCTCATCGTCCTCGGTCACCAAGGCGGATATGTCTTATTTAGGCCAAATTCCCTCCATATAAAATTCTGAGGGACGCCAAGTGTATTACGAACACGGGACACCAAATTTCAGCGTGCTGTAGTAGTAGTAGTAGTAGTAGTAGTAGTAGTAGTAGTAGAAATGGTAGTAGTAGTGGTAGTAGTGGTAGGAGTAGTAGTAGTAGTAGTAGTAGTAGTAGTAGTAGTAGTAGGTAATAGTAATAGTAGTAGTAGTAGTAGTAGTAGTAGTAGTAGTAGTAGTAGTAGTAGTAGTAATAGTAGTAGTAGTAGTTGTTGTTGTTGTTGTAATAGTGATAGTAGTATGAAGCAAGGATGAGAGACGGGTAATAGTCTCTCATCCCTGATATGAAGCGGACCAGGCCAAACAACGTATTTTCCAATTGTGGCTATACTGGTTGGTTCGTTAAGAGCGCTCTTGAGCGGCTCCCACCACTTCGAGGTTTGCTTAAATTAGGCAAATTAGACTACTATATTCTCATTTGCAAGAAAGGTAGGTTTTTTTCAAATCATTTGTTCGAAAAAGTTTTACATTAAAGTAATAGACGTTTGCTTGATGTCTCCCTTCTATCCATCTATTCTGTCTCTCAGAGGAGTGCTGAGTCCATCGTGGAGGCTTTCCGGCGGCGCGTGGAAGCAGTGAACCCAATCATCAACGCCGTCGTTGATGAACGTTTCGAAGCTGCTCTGCTGGATGCCCGGGGGATCGACCAGCGGCTTGATGCATGCACGCAAGAAGAAAGGGAGGAGATAGGGCGAGCCCAGCCACTACTTGGGGTACCGTTCACTGCGAAAGAAAATGTTTTAGTGAAAGGTAAGTGGTGCACGGACAGGTGTGTGTGTGTGTGTGTGTGTGTGTGTGTGTGTGTGTGTGTGTGTGTGTAAGATTCCTACCTTTTAGACACTTTAGATAAATAAACTTACTCTGCTATAAAACGCTTGTGTCGCTGGCCAACACTCAACAAGACTCGGATAATGTGATTAGATAACCGCAACTTCTTTCTTGATAGTGGTTGCTGTTTTATATAATCTTATCAAAGTCAGACAAGTATTAATTTCATCTTTTAAAAGGTGGTTTCATTATACTAGTTTTACTCTACAGTAACAGAATGTTTATCATGTGGAAACTGTTCAAAGTATAAACCAGCAGTGTATGTAACTAAAGATGTCTTCAGGGCTGAGCTGCACCCACGGGCTGGTACTGCGGCAGGGTATGAAGGCTGAGCGGGACGCCGAGGTGGTATGCCGTCTTCGGGAGGCAGGTGAGGCTCTGATTTGGCGTTGCGGGAAAATATATAATTATCATTAGTTAATTAAGTAAATTGCATGTGCTTGGCTGGTCCACTCGTGGTCCGCTTCTCTTCTAGAGCGAGCTGAAGAGTTCACGTGACGATGCTGCCCAGTCATCAACGTTTCTCAGGTGTGCTGGAAATAGAAAATTTCTTAAAAAATAAAATTAAAAATAAAATTAAATAAAGTAAACATACAAGAGGAAGCTAAAGTTATGTTCACTTAGGGTGGCAAAGATGAATCGATTAGACCTTGAAGTAATCATCAGTGAGATGATAAAGAGTCTGTATGTTGAATTCCTTTCTTTTCTTTTTTTTTTTTTTTTTTTTGCACGTAAAAAATTTTGTGTTGTAGTTCTTGCATCAATATACGAACAAACGCATACTCACATTTGATCTTTTATTCCATCAGTAAAGTACATACACCCTGTGGGACATTTTCATTGAATCTTAAGCAGTGTCAGTATTCTTTCCTGTTTTAAGATTTAATTCCTCTTTGTGCTAGGCGCCATCCCGCTAGCTGTTACTAACGTACCGGAGCTCGGCATGTGGATCGAGTCCAGCAATATCCTGTATGGCCGCACCTCCAACCCTTATGACGTCAGTAGGACCCCCGGTGGCTCCAGTGGCGGCGAGGTGTGTATGTTTCACTGTTTGATCTGCTGCAGTCTGGGACGAGACAGCCAGACGTTACTCTACGGAACGAGCTC
>NC_059295.1:695444-755444 GCF_017591435.1 Portunus trituberculatus
TTCTCTGTTCCCTCCTACTTTCTCTATTCTCATTTTCATTCCAAAGCTGGATGTTGCGTCTATGTGCGCAACGACTTAACTTGCTCTCGTGCCCACGCTCTTGAATCTTCCGAGTTTTCCACCATCTGGCTTCGACTTAACAGTCACTCTCAAACTAAATTCATCTGTGCTGTCTATCTCTCCCTAACTCTTCTGACTATAGTAAATTCTTTGACTATTTAACTTCCAAAGTGGAGCACATTCTGTCCCTCTACCCTTTCGCTGAGATTTCCATTCTTGGAGATTTCAATGTTCACCACCAGCTTTGGCTTTCCTCTCCTTCACTGACCATCCTGGTGAACTAGCCTTCAACTTTGCTATCCTCCATGACCTAGAGCAACTGGTGCAACACCCTACTCGTATTCCTGACCGTCTTGGAGACACGCCCAACATTCTTGATCTCTTCCTCACCTCTAATCCTTCTGCTTATGCTGTCACCCTATCATCTCCGTTGGGCTCCTCCGATCACAATCTCATTTCTGTATCTTGTCCTATTTCTCCAATCCTCCTCAGGATCCCCAAAGCGAAGGTGCCTCTGGCGTTTTGCCTCTGCCAGTTGGGGGACCTGAGGAGGTATTATGCTGATTTTCCTGGAATGATTACTGCTTCCGTGTCAGAGACCCATCTCTTTGTGCTGAACGCATAACAGAGGTGATAGTGTCTGGCATGGAGGCGTACATTCCTCATTCTTTTCTCAACCTAAACCTTCTAAACCTTGGTTTAACTCAGCCTGTTCTCGTGCTATACATGATAGAGAGGTTGCCCACAAAAGGTACTTGAGCCTTCCATCTCCTGAATCTCATGCACTTTATATTTCTGCCCGGAATCATGCCAAGTCTGTTCTTCAACTTGCCAAACACTCTTTCATAAATAGAAAATGTCAAAATCTTTCAAACTCAAACTCCCTCGTGACTTCTGGCATCTAGCCAAAACATCTCAATAACTTCACTTCTTCATCTTTCCTCCTTTATTTCATCCTGATGGCACCACTGCCATCTCTTATGTCTCTAAAGCTGAACTCTTCTCTCAAACCTTTGCTCACAACTCCACCTTGGATGATTCTGGGCTTGTCCTCCTCTCCTCCTCCCTCTGACTATTTCATGTCTACAATTAAAATTCTTCGTAATGATGTTTTCCATGCCCTCTGGCCTAAACCCTCGGAAGGCTTATGGACCTGATGGGGTCCCTCCTATTGTTCTCAAAAACTGTGCTTGCTTGCTTGCACCTTGCCTGGCCAAACTCTTTCAACTCTGTCTATCGACTTCTACTTTTTCTTCTTGCTGGAAGTTTGCCTACATTCAGCCTGTTCCTAAAAAGGGTGACCGTTCTAATCCCTCAAACTACCGTCCTATAGCTTTAATCTCTTGCTTGTCTAAAGTTTTTAATCTATCCTGAATAGGAAGATTCTCAAACATCTGTCACTTCACAATCTTCTATCTGATCGCCAGTATGGCTTCCGTCAAGGTCGCTCTACTGGTGATCTTCTGGCTTTCCTTACTGAGTCTTGGTCATCCTCTTTTAGAGATTTCGGTGAAACTTTTGCTGTCACGTTAGACATATCAAAAGCTTTTGATAGAGTCTGGCATAAAGCTTTGATTTCAAAACTGCTCTCCTACGGTTTCTATCCTTCTCTCTGCAACTTTATCTCAAGTTTCCTTTCCGACCGTTCTATTGCTGCTGTGGTAGACGGCCACTGTTCTTCTCCTAAATCTATTAATAGTGGTGTTCCTCAGGGTTCTGTCCTGTCACCCACTCTTTCTATTATTCATTAATGACCTTCTTAACCAAACTTCTTGCCCTATCCACTCCTACGCTGATGATACCACCTACATCTTTCCACGTTCTTTCAGAGACGACCAACCCTTCAGGAAGTCAACAGATCACGCAGGGACGCCACAGAACGCCTGACTTCTGATCTTTCTAAGATTTCCGATTGGGGCAGAGAAAATCTAGTAGTTTTCAATGCCTCAAAACTCAATTCCTCCATCTATCAACTCGACACAACCTTCCAGACAACTATCCCCTCTTCTTCAATGACACTCAACTGTCTCCTCTTCCACACTGAATATCCTCGGTCTGTCCTTTACTCATAATCTTAACTGGAAACTTCACATCTCATCTCTTGCTAAAACAGCTTCTATGAAGTTAGGCGTTCTGAGGCGTCTCCGCCAGTTTTTCTCGCCCCTCCAACTGCTAACTCTGTACAAGGGCCTTATCCGTCCTTGTATGGAGTACTCTTCGCATGTTTAGGGGGGTTCCACTCACACAGTTTTATTAGATAGGGTGGAATCAAAAGCTTTTCGTCTCATCAACTCCCCTCCTCTGACTGACTGTCTTCAGCTTATTTCTCACCGCCGAAATGTTGCATCTCTTTCTATCTTTTGTTGCTATTTTCATGCTAACTGATCTACTGATCTTGCTAACTGCATGTCTCCCCTCCTCCTGCGGCCTTGCTGCACAAGGCTTTCTTCTTCTTCTCATTCCTATTCTGTCCATCTCTCTAATGTAAGAGGTAACCCGTACTCTCTATCATTCTTACCTTTCCTTGGTAAACTCTGGAACTCCCTACCTGCTTCTGTATTTCCGCCTTCCTACGGCTTGTCTTCTTTTAAGAGGGAGGTATCAAGACATTTGCTCCCCTAATTTTGGCTAGCGCTTTTCTTTCGTGTAGAGAACCAGCATCCAAGTGGGTCTTCTTTTTTTCTATTTTATTCTATTTCTTCCCTTGGCTGTCCCTCTCTCCTACATAAAAATTAAAAAAGCAGCAGCAGCAGCAGTAGTACTAGTAGTAGTAGTAATAGTAGTAGTACAAGTAGTAGCAGAAGTAGTATTTATTGTAGTAGTAGTATTTATTGTAGTACTAGTAGTAGTAGTAGTAGTAGTAGTAGCAGTAGTAGTAGTTTCTTTTCTTGTTTTTCTTGTTTTGCGAGTAGATATGACTCTACATATCCTCTAGTGAAGCACAATTTTCATCAATATAACCAATTCTGAAAATTTAATGTTGCATCTTCATTGAGGACTTTTGCACATCAGTAACTCCCTTGTTCCTCCACGTGGGCAGGTGGGTAGATAGTCTGAACTCTCCCTGGTGCCGCCGCACGGAGCCGTCTCTATGCGAAGCCTTGCACACTGCTCACTACCACCTGCACAACTCCTTCGGGGCCACTACTTGCCAGGTAATCTACTCCTCGCTGCTACCTTGAGTCACGTCATTCACTGAGGGAGGCATTTGTTCATCGAGAGAAGCACTGGAATGATAGATGTACTTACAGAAATATTTTACATTGTTGAGATTAAATGATATCCTTAGATGAGCAACGTAACGAGATCCTAATCCACTTAACTCTAATGTTGTTTGTGCGCATGATTTTCAGCATTATTTTCTTAAGATATAATTCTGAATTCACATCCATCGAGATTATTAACATGCGTGAGTACAGTTCCAGTGGCCGATTGATATGGAACACTCAACTGACGTCTGGCGAAACAAACTGGCAGAAGAGAGCAAAGACGAAGCTAGCTTGCTCACCGATATGAAGAACCGTCAGGTGAGGGTCAACTATTCTTATTATTTATGTTGCTTCTTAAAAATAGATAAGTAAATAAACAAAAGCTTGGATGCTGTGCTTTTTTGCATAACATTTCCTTGTTGTGCTTTCTTGCATAATATTTCCCTTTCACAGAGACAACTTTCGTAGTTTCTTTGCTAGGAATGAATAGGCAATTCCTATTCTCCAAGGAAGGGACACTGTGGGCCTGTGGGACTATGGAAGATGGGGTTCCTGCGCTTCCACCGGTCATCACTCGTTAACTGCTCTTGAAGCATTACATAGTTTCAGTATTATTTAAAATAGTTTATTGTCATTTTAAAAGACTCCTATTCTATTCAGTTTCCTCCTTTGTCTCTTCATTCCCACAGGGCACCGTCAACTTACTGGAGGAGTGGCTGCGGTGGACGTTTGGGCGTGGGCGGCACAGCTTCAGCCTACTGACCGTCTCCACCTCATTCAGATATTTTTATAAAAAATTCCTGGACCCACGCTTCAGCTGGAGAAATACTCAGAAAATTTTTTTGGTGAGTTTGTGCATGAGATCCAGAGAAAACAGCGAAGAGAACAAAATATAGGAAATATATTACATGCATATACATACATAGAAAAACGGGCCACAAGGCCGACCTTGCGTTCCTCACGAGTTGAATTAAACTAAAAATCAAAAGATAAGATGATATTGCAGTAAAGAACAACAAAGCAGAAGACTCTCTACTTTACAGTGCTGGTGCAGCACAAGTCCAGCACAATGACGAGGCTGTCCAGTGAGTCAGAACAAGGCGGTCACCATTCCGGTTCCGAAATTTTCATGGTTATATATATATATATATATATATATATATATATATATATATATATATATATATATATATATATATATATATATATATATATATATATATATATATATATATATATATATATATATATATATATATATATATATATATATATATATATATATATATATATATATATATATATATATATATATATATATATATATATATATATATATATATATATATATATATATATATATATATATATATATATATATATATATATATATATATATATATATATATATATATATATATATATATATATATATATATATATATATATATATATATATATATATATATATATATATATATATATATATATATATATATATATATATATATATATATATATATATATATATATATATATATATATATATATATATATATATATATATATATATATATATATATATATATATATATATATATATATATATATATATATATATATATATATATATATATATATATATATATATATATATATATATATATATATATATATATATATATATATATATATATATATATATATATATATATATATATATATATATATATATATATATATATATATATATATATATATATATATATATATATATATATATATATATATATATATATATATATATATATATATATATATATATATATATATATATATATATATATATATATATATATATATATATATATATATATATATATATATATATATATATATATATATATATATATATATATATATATATATATATATATATATATATATATATATATATATATATATATATATATATATATATATATATATATATATATATATATATATATATATATATATATATATATATATATATATATATATGTATATATATATATATATATATATATATATATATATATATATATATATATATATATATATATATATATATATATATATATATATATATATATATATATATATATATATATATATATATATATATATATATATATATATATATATATATATATATATATATATATATATATATATATATATATATATATATATATATATATATATATATATATATATATATATATATATATATATATATATATATATATATATATATATATATATATATATATATATATATATATATATATATATATATATATATATATATATATATATATATATATATATATATATATATATATATATATATATATATATATATATATATATATATATATATATATATATATATATATATATATATATATATATATATATATATATATATATATATATATATATATATATATATATATATATATATATATATATATATATATATATATATATATATATATATATATATATATATATATATATATATATATATATATATATATATATATATATATATATATATATATATATATATATATATATATATATATATATATATATATATATATATATATATATATATATATATATATATATATATATATATATATATATATATATATATATATATATATATATATATATATATATATATATATATATATATATATATATATATATATATATATATATATATATATATATATATATATATATATATATATATATATATATATATATATATATATATATATATATATATATATATATATATATATATATATATATATATATATATATATATATATATATATATATATATATATATATATATATATATATATATATATATATATATATATATATATATATATATATATATATATATATATATATATATATATATATATATATATATATATATATATATATATATATATATATATATATATATATATATATATATATATATATATATATATATATATATATATATATATATATATATATATATATATATATATATATATATATATATATATATATATATATATATATATATATATATATATATATATATATATATATATATATATATATATATATATATATATATATATATATATATATATATATATATATATATATATATATATATATATATATATATATATATATATATATATATATATATATATATATATATATATATATATATATATATATATATATATATATATATATATATATATATATATATATATATATATATATATATATATATATATATATATATATATATATATATATATATATATATATATATATATATATATATATATATATATATACATATACACTTCTTTCGTGTCGCGTGTTAAATTAGATTGCCATTTTTTCACAACAGCCGCAGTGTGTGTGGAGTCACTTCATTAGAACACTGAAGTTTTATTCTAAATAAATCTAAAACAATAACAATGTTAAAAACATTATGTTTCAGAAAACATCAATGAATGTTATTACATACTCGTAGAAAATGCAACACACTAGCGTCTCTGATTATCTAATATAACATTATAAAAGTGGTGATACACAGTATGGAATATTAAGCAAAGTTTACACCAGTAGCTGTGTTGTAGTATGTATATGAGTAAGGCTTCATGAGATTAGAAATGTTCAATGGTAATTTGAATCCAATACGTGCAATGAGCGATGTTCCTGGCAGTATTTTGGTCAAAATCAATCGCAAACATTTTTGCTTTTTTATTTCCATGTGATCAGATAGTTGATCAGCTTGTTTGTTTGTTTGTTTGTTTTTTTGTTTGTTTTTTCATATCAATAGTTCATGGTTAGGCAGACACGTGTTAGTTCCTCCATATTCATTTGCTGCCACGTGTATAATTTGTGGGACAGGAAATCCTCGGCCAGAACAGCGTGCTGCTGACGCCCACGATGCCTGCAGTGGCGCCCTTCCATGGAGAACTTCATTGCTTCTGGAAGGACATGAGCTTCACCGCCATCGCCAGTGCCACTGAGCTGCCCTGCACTTCCGTGCCTCTTGGCCTCAGCAAGGAAGGCTTGCCCCTGGGACTACAGGTACTGTTCAGTGCTATGATCCAGTTGTGTTTTTCTTGTGTGAACTCCTTGAAGTAAGACTGTTTACTATTAAGATCTGCTGAGACGCTAACAAGTGTGTATCACGTGAGTCGATGTGTGTGCTGCCCTTAAGTATACTTCATTCTTATCTTGTTTTCTCTGTAACAGATCTTATCTCCCACTGTTCATTTATCGCGATGTCGTATTGTTCTGCTCAGCGTGTGGGATGGAGGTATTTATCTATCAGCAGACTATGATTCATCAAATAATTTTCCTTCCTTGATGCAGATAATAACGACTCCAGGGAACGACCACTTGAGTTTGGCAGTAGCGGCGGCGCTAGAAGACAAGTTTGGTGGGTGGGTCTCCCCGTCACCAATCATCGTCTAGCGCAGAGGTTATCAAACCAAAGCATTCCGATCCTGCTTAGGGTCGGGACCTTAAGTGGGATCGGTATGCTCATTAAGTGAGTCATGGGGTCGATGGGGTCACTGAGATATCTCCAAGGCCTATGGGTACGAAATACCACAGCAGGGATTACGAGACCATGTCATATTCGTACTAGCGCAAATGATAAATAATAATTGTCTTAAGCACCCTTAAACGAGCCACGACCGTTGAATCCCCCTCTCCCTCACTCCATTACTACACTTCCCGCTCTTACATCGTCGTGAAATCAGTGTAATCTAAATTCAATTTTATCTCCTTATTTACTAATTTATTACAAAATTTTCACATCCTCATTATCGTCAGCACCAGAAAAACTTTGGTATATAACTATATATGCAAAAGAATCCTTACCTCCATGGTTTTTCACAATTATGAAATTAAATCCATATAAAAGCGGAATCAAGACAAAAAAAAAAAACATTCTGAACTTAAAAGGAAAAAAAAACTGTTGATCGAAAGTCAAGAGGAATGATACGTGAAAAGGAACGTTTTATATTTAGAGGAACAGTTAAATTTTATTGAATGATGGTTATCTACACTCAATTCTACAGTGTGGCCTTGCTTCAAGCGTCCTCCTTCGTTACTATCTACTTGTTTTTTTTTTTAGTAGTTCACTCGCTCTCCTTGAGATAAGCAACGAAGAAAAGGCGAGTGTATTCATCGTTGCACACATAAATACCTACAATAATCCTTCTGTACTTTTCTAATGTACATTGTCTGAGAGCATGATTTTTTTTTTTTTTCACTATATCAGATAGCAATTTCTTTCGCACAGACACACACACACACACACACACACACACACACGGCCCGGTAGCTCAGTAGTTAGAGCGCTGGCTTCACAAGCCAGATGACCGGGGTTCGATTCCCCGGCCGGGTGGAGATATTTGGGTGTGTCTCCTTTCACGTGTAGCCCCTGTTCACCTAGCAGTGAGTAGGTACGGGATGTAAATCGAGGAGTTGTGACCTTGTTGTCCCGGTGTGTGGTGTGTGCCTGGTCTCAGACCTATCCCAAGATCGGAAATAATGAGCTCTGAGCTCGTTCCGTAGGGTAATGTCTGGCTGTCTCGTCATAGACTGCAGTAGATCAAACAGTGAATTACACACACACACACACACACACACACACACACAAGATCATATCTACATACAAATAATTCCATGGTTATGATTGTAGTAGTTTTCCCGATGAAACAAGAGTTAAATCACACGTTTCTCATGTAAAAGTGTTTTATCTGAAGACGTAGTTGTGCCTGCTGCTCAGGTGGAACTCATGAACTAGGTCCTAAATGTTCCTGAGCTGACTGTTGTTCTAAGACTAAGAAAGGAGCATCTCTTTCTGATTCCGATGGGATCCAGTGCATCCTGAAGTTGTATCGTGTCTGTGCCTCCAGCTAGCGAAGGACATTGATGCCATCCCAATACAAGACTATGAAACTCAGTCCAGCGCATGAAATGCTCACAAACAACTAATTTATTCAGCAATGTGAGGATCCAATCATCTACTATATATTTATATATTTACAGTTACAGTAATTACACTGGTTCAGTTTGGATGCGTTTTACACTATTGTATGACCTGAGCGAACAGGCAGCAGGTGTTTGCTTGGTGATCTAAGCATGTGATTTATTATTATAATTCAGTTTAGGATGAATTAAATATATTTGAGAAAGATGCGTTTTAATCCTCAAACAGAGGTAGATCTTACACATTAAACGTTAGGTATATCCGATGATATATATATATATATATATATATATATATATATATATATATATATATATATATATATATATATATATATATATATATATATATATATATATATATATATATATATATATATATATATATATATATATATATATATATATATATATATATATATATATATATATATATATATATATATATATATATATATATATATATATATATATATATATATATATATATATATATATATATATATATATATATATATATATATATATATATATATATATATATATATATATATATATATATATATATATATATATATATATATATATATATGAGAGGCGAAAGCTAGCCAAGGGCAACAAAAAAAAAAAAAGCCCACTTAGTTGCCAGTCTACTTGCAGGTCCGAAAGAGTTAGTCAAAAGAAAGGGACAAATCTCATGAAACCTCCCTCTTAAATTGTAGGGAGGTGGTGACATAGTGGATAAGTTAGTGTGCGTAGGATCGGGCAGTGGGATCGGGCAGACGTCCCACCACATACTGCTTTGAAGCTGTCATTTGTCGAGTGGTTTAAAGTTACCTACATGTCACCATGATACCCAGGTTCTAGGTAGTTACACCAAAGATGCGTTTTGGTGGTGATTTGGGCCCTAATATGGGTACCATTATAAATAGAATTGCCTTGCTTCCCCCACATACTCTTTAAGTATGCCTACAAGCGCTACAGGCCATAACATGAAAAAAAATGAATAAATAAAGTCATAAGAAGTTGGAAATACAGAAGTAGGCAGGGAGTTCCAGAGTTTAGCAAGGAGAGGTATGAATGATTGAGAGTACTGATTAACTCTTGCATTAGAGTGTTGAACAGAACAGGGATGAGAGGAAAAAGAAAGCCTTGTGCAGCGAGGCCGAAGGAGGAGGGGAGGCATGCAGTTAGCAAGATCAGAAGAGCAGTTGACATGAGAATAGCGATAGAAGACAGCAAGAGATGCAACATTCCGCCGGTGAAAAAGAGACTGAAGACAGTCAGTCAGAGGAGAGGAGTTGATAAGACGAAAAGCTTTTGTTTCCACCCTATCTAATAAAACTGTCTGACTGGAAGCCTCCATACATGTGAAAAGTACTCCATACATGGACGGATAAAGCTTTTGTACAGAGTTAGCAGTTAGAGGGGTGAGAAAAACAGGTGGAGACGCCTCAGAACGCCTAACTTTATAGAAGCTGCTTTAACAAGAGATGAGATAAAAGTTTCCAGTTAAGATTACGCCCAGTTCGGTCTCCGCCCCAGCGTGTGCCGGCCAGCCTTCGGCCTCTGCCAGCGACTGCCCCAGTCCAGGCCCGTCCCCCACCAACCCCGGCCCAGCCCCTGCCTGTGCATGTGTCGGACCACCCTCCTCCGCAGTCTGCATCCCCCTCTGAGGAGGCAGCCCTGGAGTTGGTCTCCGAAGCCATGGACACATGTGGAGGACAAGCAGGCCGCCGGTGTTGTGTCTGCCCCCGCTGCAGCTGGGTGTTGTGGCTTCACAGAATGGGGCACAGTGTCCCCTTCCTGCTGTTTCCCGGGCTGCCCGGTTTACGACGCCTGAGGAGATGCAGACTTGTTTCAATAGATCGCTTAAGAGGATGGATGACACTGAGTGTCAGTTTGGGAGAATAGAGGCACAAGGCCTGCTACCACTCGGCCTCATTTGTGATGGTGGTGGTGGACCACCGAGGTAGGGCCGGCGTGTGACGTGTGGTGAGACGCGCTCCACCTCCTGGCTTACACCTAAGGTGTGTATTGATTGGCCCCATGCTTAGGGGGAGACCGGCATGCCCCGACCTCCTCCCTTGTTGTGCACAATAAAGTTTTCTCTCTCTCTCTCTCTCTCTCTCTCTCTCTCTCTCTCTCTCTCTCTCTCTCTCTCTCTCTCTCTCTCTCTCTCTCTTAATCAGTAGCGTCCTCTCCGCTGAGACGGAAGGACGTCATATCACACTCCGTTGTTTACATGAGTGGCAGCCCCAAGAAGCGAAAATCAGAAGTGATTTGGAGTGAGCACGCCTACTCACTGGCTACTGAGGGAGGTCTAGGCCCGTTTTGCCAGCCAGAAATAGGCTTAGAGATTGAAAATAAGCACCCCTGCCTGGGTTTATTGGTGCCCTCCGCCACAACAAAACCTGCTGCGTTCCACGTGGGCCCAGCACAAAGGACTATGCCCGTCAAGGGCACTGTTGAGGTGGAGGCAGGCGTAGCAGCCCTCGAGGACATGGCGATTGTCGAGGAGCCTCATCCTGCACTATCTGGCAAGGAAAAACACCAGGAAAATGCTGCTGTTGACCAGATTCCCCGTCGAGATGTACATGCCCCGGCCACCTCGGACCATAAACAAAAGCGTCGTTGCTTGTCTTTCCCTGCAGCCCATGGGAAGACGGCCAGTGAGCTGTTCAGCTGGTTTACTGCCCTGCTAAAACAACATCCAAACGTGCAGCAACTCTATAAGGAGGGACGGAACCAGTCTTATATCACGGTCGGTACTGACTCCTCCTTCTATGCCACCCTGGTGAGTGAGGGCTTCCTGGGCCTTGTTATGGAGTTCCCTGGTGAGGAAGGCACTCATCCTGTTATTATCCATGGTGTGGCGACCCACATGAATGTCAACCCGATAGAGGTACCAGCTGGATTCCATAGGCTGAAGAGGAGAATGGTGGGTCAGATGCCCAGGCCCCAACTGTTGGGAGTGGTGACAGGGAAGGTGCCCAGTGAGGTGCATCTCCTGGGCCTTGGACTTCGGCGTGTGGAGCGATACACGCCAGAACCAGATTTATGTCGCCACTGCAGTCGCTAGGGACACAAGGAATTGCGTTGCCAGTCTGCCCCTCGCTGTCGGTACTGTGCCGGTCTCCATAAGTCAGCACAGTGCCTGAACAAGATCAAGGAGGGCACCAAAATCCCTCCTCGGTGCTGCATTTGTGGGGTCGACCACAACGCCCACTCCACCCTCTGCACTGTCAGGCCTTGGCCCCAAAGGGAGCCTGCCACTGATGAGGTGAGTCGGCCCAGGCTTGTGTTCCGCCAGGCTCCACCTCCCCAGACCAACGCCTGGGCGACGAAGCCCTCCTTCTCGGCTGCTGCCCCTCAGCCTTCCTGCTTCACCACTGGCACTTCGACTACACCTGCCGTGTTTCCGCCTTTGCCGCAGCGCACTGCTACAGTGCCCCTGTGCCTCCAAAAACAGTGCCCTAGCCAGGCATCACTAAGGAACTGCCTACCACTGACTCCACCCAGCAGCTAATGAAGATGGTGAGCGTGCTAGTTGCCAAAATGGACAATCTTTCTGCAACAGTCTCTGGTCTTAGTAATGAGTTTGCCACCTTCAAGAACCAGCACCACACGGTATGCAGTGGGACCTCCACTGTGGCCCCAACCCCATCTCCAGCGAGCGGTGCTCAGCAGGGCCAAGGAGAGAGTGACGTGTGCCAGCATAGCCTGTGCAACCCACCCAAGGAAAAGGACAATGCTGCAGGGCAGTGTGCAACAGCCGCTGCACCCTCACCGAGGATGGATACCCCCCATCAAGCCAGTCAAGGGAGCCACGTGACAACCCCGGAGCCCTCAGGGATGGCCCTGCTCCCCTTCCTCAGAGAGCAAGTCACCTGAGGCAGACTGTGATGAGGATGCTGCAGGTGAATGGACATTGGTCAGCTGCAAGAAGAAGCACTGCTCCAGCCCAACTCCAGCCCGGACTGCCAGCCCCAAGCCAGACCAGGGACATCTGATGGCAGCCATACAGATGCTGATGGAGCAGATGTCTCGCCTGACACAGGAAGTGGACGGCCTGAAGACACAGATGCAACACCATCGTGATGAACGGTAAGACTTTCCGCACCCTAACATGGAATGTCAATGGTCTACATGCCCGTTTCACTGACCTACACTCTCATGTCCTTCTCCATAAGCCTGACATTATTGCCTTACAGGAGGTAGGGCCAAGGGTGCCTGAGCTGCGGGTTATGCCTCCCACACCCTCAGTTGTGGTGACGGCAGTAGTCGGGGAATGGCCACTTACATTAAACATGGGATTCCAGTTAACTTCATGGAAATGGGGTCACTGAGGGTATTGAATTTATTACTGTTTGCTTGCACACTGTGGGTGAAATTATTTACTTTGTAAACATGTACATTCATGCTGGTGCCTTAAATATTGCAAATTTTCCTGAATATGTTCTTGAAGAGCAAAGTGTTATCATGGGTGACCTTAATGCCAGGCATAAGGAATTAGGAAGCCACCTCACCACCAATGCCAATGGTGTGCGCTGGAAGGCTGTCCTTGACACCACAGATACAGCTGTACTTACTGGGGACCACACACCCACACATGTTCAAGGAGGCAGACTTGATTATGTAGCCCTCATCAATATGCCAACATATACTGCCCAAATTTATCTTGTCAGGTCATTGCTGAGCGAGCGCTTCGCCCTGGAAACGACCCTCCTGGTGCAGTCCGCCCCGGCAGTGCCTAGGAAGCGCTTGACAGTGCCACCATCCATGATGACGGACTTTGTCGTCCATGTGGTGGCGTGGTACGCTGCCGTGAAGGGCTCCTTTGCTGATGCAGAGGCACTGTACGATGGACTCCTGCACACCATCGAGGGATTCATCGCAACTCCAAGGGTTCCAGCAAGGGCCCATGCTCCATGTCGCTGGACTTACGCTACCGACCCTGTCATTCTGAACTGCCAACAGACGCTCGCTGCCTACTAGAGACGTTGGCAGCTCAACCCAGCAGACACAGTGGATGCCATGGTTAGCGTGGCTCAACACCTCACAGATCTGCGGCAGCAGGAAAGGAAGAAGTACTGGGTCTCCTTCCTGGACAAGGTGCGCGGGACCCGGTCCCTCCGGGAGGTGTGGCACCTTGTCAACAGCGTCCGGGGCAAGTCCAGACGGCAGGTGTGTGACCCTGATCCTGCAGGCAGGGCACGAGAACTCGTCTTGCAGTGGAAGGAAGCCTCATCCTTCTCTGGCCTTCCTGTGGAACACCAGGAGGCGCTTGATCAGCAAAGACCACGAAGGATGGAGTTGCTTTGCCACAGTGTTCTCTGCTGGATGACACCTGTGTGCCTATCACGCATGACGAACTCCTCTCGGCAGTCAAGTTGGGCAAGTCAACAGCTCCTGGCAAGGATGGCATCACCTATGATATCCTCAATGCTCTCCTGGAGGTAAAGGTAGACAACCCTATCTTGGATTTATTTAACATGTCTTTCACTGCAGGCAAGCTTCCCCACTCTTGGAAAACAGCCATCGTCATCCCAATACCCAAAGGTGATGGCACCTTTCGCCCTATTTCTCTCACCAGCTGTCTGTGTAAGATGATGGAACGGGTAATATTGAACAGGCTTATATACAAGGTGGGCCATGTACTCTCTGGCAATGTACATGGCTTCCTAAAAGGTCACTCTACAAGTCATTGTTTTGTTGAGTGTCTTATAAATAAGGATGCTACCTGCAGAGCTTTCGTTGATCTCAAGGGTGCCTTCGACAGGGCCAACAAAGATGTTATTATGGAGGAACTCATTCTCAAAGGTGTCAAAGGTAGATTATTAGGATGGATCAGGGACTATTTGTACAATAGAACAGCACAGGTTTGGTTTCAAGGTGCAGTCTCCTCTGAGGAAGTCTTTGAGCTTGGAACACCACAGGGTGGAGTCCTTAGTCCAATGCTTTTCAATGTTTTAATGGACAAAATTGCGCTGTTCCTTTCCGCAGGGCACCCAGGTCCTCATCTATGCTGATGACATACTCCTCCAATGCCCCACACCCAGGATTCTCCAGTTAGCTTTGTCACAACTGGCAGCGTTGTGTGTCCAAATGGGACTAGTGATTAATGAATGTAAAACAAAATTTCAAGCTAAAGGGAAGGTCTCTCGGCTGCCCACTGTAAACAATGTTCCCATCCCTAGAGTTCATATACACAAGTACCTGGGTGTTCAGATGAGCTTCAGGAAGTCTCTTCAAGCCGTCCACTATGTTCGAGACCTCTGTCTGCCACGGCGTGCACCACTTCGGCTGCTAGCCAACAGGGGTCTGGGGGCTGGCATTCAAGTCCTAAGAATGTTTTATATATGTCATACGGTCCCTTATTGATTATGCTGACCCTGTTTTAATACAGTTTAGTGCTACCCAACTCCGTCCCTGGAGTTTGTTCAGAATGAAACCATGCGGATAATCTTGGGATGCCCCAGGACTGCACGGATTGAAGTCCTCAGAACTGAACTGCACCTGCCGAGTATTATGTGTAGGGTACAGGAAATTACTTGTCGCACAATTAGTCGGATGCTATGCACGGGCTCTGACTCTCTAAAGGGATCACTGACCCCCCTGTATCATGATCCTCGCACTCCTACAACATCATACCTCAGGAAGATCTTGGGAGTACTGATAAGTGTAGGTGTAGCTGAGGCTTGTATTAACGTTGTTATGTCACCGCTACAACCCGCCTGGAACCCTCACCGTGTCAGTGTTGATATTCACTCTGCATCAGCCCAAGAGGGACTGGCTCCCTCATGTGCTGCAAGACATGTTCATGACTAAATTGTCCAAGTACCCACACGTTCAGGCTATTCATGTTTATTGTGATGGGTCAGTCAATGGCAGCAGGTCTGGATGTGGGCTGTTCATCCGTGACTACATCTCTGCCAGTCTCTACACTGACACTGAGGTTTCCAGGCGGCTCCCTGCACCCATGTCTTCCACTAGAGCAGAACTGTATGCTGTACTGGAGGCGCTCCATTGTGGCGCCTCTCCATAAGAATGTATATTTCTTTATTGACAGTCAGGCTGCATTGTATGCCCTTCAATCCACCTCCCCCATGGACTGTGATCTAGTTAATAAGTGTCTTGATCTCATCCACACCCTAGAAGGTGCTGGTGCCACGGTCCATTTCATCTGGATACCCTCTCATGTGGGTATTCTGCTAAATGAAAAAGCAGACTGCCTTGCTCAGTGTGCCCTACAAGATGACACAGTGGACCCTGGCACTGAGTACACTCTGAGTTATGTTAAGAGTAGCATTAAGGACTTTGTACAAAGTAGCATTAGTGATCAGTTGGAGCTTTGTTGCCATAGGGGCAGTAGCATTAGTCTTCACTATGCACGTGTCTCCCAGAGCTGCACTTACACCTATGGGAAACACACTGCATCACATGACAGGGTGGCAATGAGGCTCAGATTAGGCTACAAATACTTTTGGGAAGTCAGTGCTTCTCCTGGTGTGTGCTGTGTGCTGTGTGCTGCACCAAGGGGACACACTCTGCGTCACTATATCATGGAATGTCCTCTCATTGCTAAATTTAGGCCACAAGGTCAAAATGACTTGTACAGCCTCATTGACCATCTCCTAGACTCAGCCACTCTCAGGGATATACTCAGGGAATATCCTCAGTTTGCCCCCAGAATGTAGGATGTTTAGGCAATAAGGTGTGCAGTATCTTTATTTATGTATTGAAGTACTTGTATTCTTGATATGTATACTGTCTATTGTTATATTTTTGATACTTAAACCTTAAGTCTTTGCCCAGGGGGTGGGTGGCAAGGTCCATCCTCCTCCTTTGTTGTAATTATTTATTAATCCAACAATAAATGTATCAATCAATCAATCTCTCTCTTAATGTTTTCTTTACAATTCAAAGGGAGAGATTGGAGTGAGAGTTCTTTCGCTATATTGGTAACAGTGTACCTAAATCTGGCTGAGATCAGGCGACCGTTGGCAGTACCCAACCGCGCCAGCTGAAAGGTTGTTGATGGGATGTCTATACTATTGTAGTGCACGCAAATCGACTGAACAAGACAAACATGTTGGTCTCGTTTTGTGACTGTCTTTTTTTTTCTAGTCCCTAAGCACCGATATACATATTCAGTCGGAAAATACCGAATTGCAGTTTCAGTCCCAAACTGACACGTGTGAATCTGCCTTTATATATGCAGTAGGATACCTGGCCAGGAGAGATTACATGTCGTATTGTTGGTCGAATGTTATGCACAAGATCTGACTTTCTAAAGGGATCACTGCCCCCTGTATCATGATCCTCAGACTCCTACAACTCTATACCTCAGGAAGATCTTGGGAGTACTAACAAGCGTAGGTGTAGCAGAGGCCTGTATTAACGTAGTTATGTCACCACTCCAACCTGTCTGGCTCCAACCTGTCTGGAACCTTCACCGTGTCAGTGTTGATGTTCATTCACTGCATCAGCTTAAGAGGGACTGGCTCCCTCATGTGCTGCAAGACATGTTCATAACCAAATTGTCCAATTACCCCCACGTTCAGGCTATTCATGTTTATTGCGATGGGTCAGTCTATGGCAGCAGGTCCGGATGTGGGCTGTTCATCCACTACTACATTTCTACCAATAACCACACTGACACAGGTTTCCAGGCAGCTCCCTTCACACGTCATCCACTGGGGCAGAACTGTATGCTGTTTTGGAGGCACTCCATATTGTGGTGCCTTTCTGTAAAGGCGGGTTCACCAGTGCCAATTTGCGACTAAAATTTTACATTCGTAGAGTTTCCGACTCATCCCTTCTAGTCGGAAAGTGTCACACGTAGCGCTTGGAAAGTGGCCGCCAAGATGTCTTCCTCTGCACAGGCTGGGCATCACCGACTCTCCCCACTGCCCCTGGTGCCCTATACAGCCTGACACCCCAGAACACCTGCTCCTGCACTGCCCTCGTCACCACTCACACCGTGTGGCCTTCCTCCACTCACTGTCTGCTATTCACCCACACAGGCCAACACTGACTGACCTTTTGGGTGGCTGCACAAATACCACTCAGGCTTTCAAGACTCTCAACCTCACCAGGACCTTCCTACACAAAACAAATCAACTCCACCGCATATAGCCTGAACACATCACCGCCGCATACGGCACCTTTGGGGCACTAGAGGCTGTGACACACAACCTGCACGGCCCCAACAAACCCCCAAGAAGATGATGTCTTCCTCCAGTGACGATGCCAAAGCGGTGCTTGCTCTTCTTTTGACGCACCGGAAGAGTCAACAGAAAAGGAACTGCCTTTGGATATGTTCCTGGCTAAGTAGAAGGAAAGAGAGGAGTGTCTACCACACTGTAAAGTAGCCTACATTCCTCATAAGAAAATTATTAATCTTAAGACTATGCACAATTGTGATCAAATTAAATCCCGACAAGTCTTCAATCCTCACCTCCAACAACACCCTGGATTGAGGGAAACAGTTCTTGTAGAGTGGCAGCTATTTCGTCGAACGACGATTTGCGCATCTAGGGCCCCAGATGTGTTCTTTTTCCCTCAAAAAGTCTAACATCTTCTCTATATCAGAAGACCACATTTCCAAAGCTTACTCCGTGACGTCACGACGTAAATAAAGTCGCAAATCGACTAACAAGACCAACAACATGTTGGTTTTGTTTTGCGACTGCTTTCTCCAGTCGCTAGGCACCGATTTTGAGTAGAAAACTCTAAATACGTTAAATTTCAGTCGCAAATTGGCCTTAAGGATGTATAAGGATGTTGACAGGCAGGCTGCATTTTATGCTCTCCAATCTACCTCCCCCATGGACTGTGATCTTGTTAATAAATAAATGTCTTGATCTCATCCATGCCGTAGAACAGAGGTTCTCAACCTTTTTATCGTTAAGAATCCCCTGAGTTATAAGACCATCTACCCGAACCCCCAGTATTATCACATGGAACATGAAACTCAATATGCTATGGTACTACAAAGTATTTTATTAGATCAATCATCTAATTAACCCTGGAAATATTCTTCTGAATCCTCTGGGGTTTCATGCTGTCAGGATGGCCACTGTCCATGAGCTAACATCATTAGGTCTCTATGACGCTGAAGACGTCTATGCAGAACGGTTTGGTTGGCAATAGACAATCTCATTATCAGACTTTGATTTCTAAGTTATGAAAACACACTCATTTACGGGACTTCATATGTTCATGGTGTCTTGTAGTCTACTTACTAACCTAGAAGGAAAGAAAATATCATACTAACTTCGAGTTATCAATTGAGAAAGAAGTAATTTTTGTCCCAGGAATAAAGCTAGATGGTATATAAAAAAAAACACAATGCATAGTTATAACCTAACTCTACTATTAAAGCGTTTTTCGTCGTAGATACATGTTTGAAAATACTTTACCTATCTTGATATCTCCTTATGTGACAGAAGAATATCCAAAAATATGCGATATGCAGTTGACCATCTTTTCTGTGAAATATTATGATATCTGTTCAATCTAGCAACTTCAACTGGAGTTTGGGTCCTCTCCTAGTGTTTCGTTATATTTGAAACATTGATATTTACACGTTATTGTGATCAGGTAAATAAAGGAAACTAAGTTTGCTTTTTTTCTAAGAGCATAAAATAGAAAAATTATGTCTACAGGCGGCAGTTTATGTATAAGACAAGCACTCATCCACTCTATCCAGAAGCTTAACTAATTTTCAAGAGTTCCCCCAATAGTTACAAAATTACCATTGGTCTACTGTTTCTATTCAGTTATCTTCAAACACGTAGGGGAAGGTGGGGCAAGACGGACCACTTAACAAAGTATTAAATCTAGAAACCACATTTATATGACTTTGGGGGTTTGTGGATAGTGGTGGTGCTTTGCGATGTTATCTTTAAAGTCCACACCCGGATCACGGTGTTTAAGGAAAACAATAAAGCACGAGAATTTACAAAATGATAATTTATACTGAGCCCAAAATAAAACTGAATATGAAGAAAAATCCTTATTGACATAAAGCACAGATGAAAACTCTTCCTCGTCATCCTCATATCATTTCACATTGCCCATGAGCCAAATTTATTGGTACAAATCAAACGAACAAACAAACAAAAAACAAAATAAAAAAAAAAACTCTCCCTCATCATCTATCCCTGCACAACTTATAATGACATAAATCACACACAAAAACCTTTTCGTCAGCATCATCATCATCATCAACATTTATCCCTGCACATTGCTCATGAGCGCAGCTGTTGCAATTACCACAACAAATCCACCCTTCCCCTCTCATGGGATCCATCTTATCACATTGATAAATATTCAAATGTCGAAATGTTTACCAAAGTATCTATGTTTACTATGCCAATTTATGGCATCTATATATCATGTATACACTCATGGGCATTGTGGAACAACTTGCTTGTCGTGTAGGTGTCCATATGTCCTCTACGTGGTGGGAAAGGCCATGGACACACCGAAGTAAGTAGGTCCTTTATTGCTGCGATAGGAAGAGAAGTACACGGCGGCTTGCGCAGGGACAAGACGTTCCCGGGGCAAGCCGTGACAACACACTGAGAGCGATGCGCGGGAACTGAGGTGCCAACTCGGCTTTATTGAATAACTGAATTCGCATCGCTACCTCTTAGAAGGAACACATAAAATACTATCCTACATCTCCCTCCCCCCTGCACGCTCACAGCACACAGTGTCTTGAGCGTGTCTCCTGTCCTTCATGCGTGCTGAGCGATGGGGCAGAGCGGACTGGGGCGACTTTGCTTCAGGTGGATTGGCCTTCGTGGGCAGCCGGTCCTCGGGCGGAGACATGGACTGGCGAAGGAAGCGGCGGTTCCTCCACCAGGTACGACCGCTGGGCATCTCGACGAGGTAGTCACGGGACTTGCCGATGCCCATGACGGTGCTGACCTTATCCCAGCGCTTCGTCGTTGGGTCCTGGACATGGACTACGGCATTGAGCTCAAGCGGTGGGAGAGGCCGGCCGTGTGCGTTGTACCGGGCCGTATCATCATGTAGGCGAACAGCAGCCCGACGATCACAGCTCTCTGCTCTGGCCTGCCACTGCTTTTGGAAAGCCTTGGCGTGAGCCGGGACACAAGAGCAAAGAGGGTGACCGTAGAGGATCTGGGATGGGGAGCGACCGGTGTGGTTTGGGATGTTGCGAAGCTCGAAAAGGCCCCTGTCGAACGCCTCACAATCCAGGTTTCCAGTAGGGGCTACCTTCTGGATGAGGTGCTTGACAGACTTCACAGCAGCCTCTGCGTGACCGTTCGACTGTGGGTAGTGGGGCGTCGACATGTTGTGGCGGACTCCCCAGCGCTCCAGAAAGGCGGCGAACTCCTGGCTGGCAAACTGTGGGCCGCCGTCCATGCGAAGGCGAACTGGCACTCCTAGGTCACGAAAGAGCTGCCTGAAGTGACGAATAGTTGCCGAAGAAGTAGTATCCACACCACAAGACACCACAACAGGCCAGCCGGACAGTCGGTCAGCGACCATGAGGAAGGACTTCCCCGCAGTAGAGAAAAAGTCAGCTGACACCGACTCGAAGGGCCTGGTGGGGGTGTCATCGCAGAGGTAGGGCTCTCGCTGCTGGCTTGGCTGCATCACTTGACATGGTGCGCAGGCGCGGACTGTGTTCACAATGTCTGCGTCAATGCCAGGCCAGTACACCGCCTGTCGAGCTCGGCGTTTCGTAGCCTCGACTCCTCGGTGGCTGTCGTGCAGGCGGGCCAGGGTGCGACGGCGAAGAGCGGTCGGAACAACAACCCTAGCCCTGTACAAGACGAGGTCCTCCTCACAGTACAGGTCCTCACGTAGTTTTCAATATGGGCGAAGAGTATTTGGAAGGGCGTAGCGGTCGCTTGGGAATCCCTGCCTAACGTGCTGAAGGAGCTCTACGTAGGCAGGATCTTCATAGGCCACCCGCCGAAGTTCCTCCATTGCTGGGTCGCTGTCAGTAGCCGTGGTGGCCAGGGACTCGACTGCTCCCAAAGTGACAATGCTCCTGACGGAGAAGCTGGTTTCGGCATCAAGGGCCTCATCATCGGTGGTCGGGTTGGTCACTGGGAAGCGTGAGAGGGCATCAGGAATGCACAGCTCTTTACCCGGGCGCCACGTTGCGGTGAAAACAAAAGCCGCTATCTTCTCCTTCAAGCGTTGCAAACGTGGGTTGTCAATGGCATCTATAGTCTGTCCAACGGATGCTGAACAAAGAATATCATCAGTTTTACGGCAAAGACACAGTCAAAAGCCGAACGTACCTGATTTAACGACCTTTGGGGAATTTAGTCAACCACAAGTCCCTGAAGGCAAGTGAATCAGGTAGAGAAGGCAGGAAGAATGAATGGGTAGGGCAAGTGACCGTCTGCTCCGAAGTCAATATAAAATAGCGTTAATGTTTTTAATATAATTTATTTTTGAAAGTTCCAAAGTGGTAATAACAAAGTCAATATGAAATATGGTTCATGTTTTTAATGAATTTTTTTTTACTTGATTCGCTTTTCATCTAGAATTATTAAGTTAGCAACTAAGATCAGGTCATCTTATGGCTTGCTCCTCCGAGATGACAAGACAGACTGCAGTTATCCCCATGTCATCCCCATGCACATTCCTTATTCGCCTCAAAACTCATTCCTCCTCAATCTTTTCCCTTGTATACAGTAGGTCATTATCGGATTAAGAAGGTCACCTGGTCACCGCCTCTCTCTCTCTCTCTCTCTCTCTCTCTCTCTCTCTCTCTCTCTCTCTCTCTCTCTCTCTCTCTCTCTCTCTCTCTCTCTCTCTCGATGAAGAAGAGGAAAAAGAAACAACAACAAGATTAAAATTACCTGACTGAGCCGGCCTTTACCCTCAACACCTGCGGTGGCCAGAAGATCCTGGCCGTGGCAACTTAACACAGCATGTCTGTCACATATTCATAGCACTTTAACCTTTTAGACTCTCTCTCTCTCTCTCTCTCTCTCTCTCTCTCTCTATATATATATATATATATATATATATATATATATATATATATATATATATATATATATATATATATATATATATATATATATATATATATATATATATATATATATATATATATATATATATATATATATATATATATATATATATATATATATATATATAGAGTACTTTCATAACACTAAGTAACTTGATTAAAACCTAAGTGAATATAGGTATCTGCAGCCATTAAAACCCATTACAATTTAGTAACTGCCGATCGGCTGATGACTGCCCAGCGTCCTTTGAAAGCCTACTTTATTCACGTGAGGGCGGTGAGCATAACCATGTTCTTCCTCACACCTGTTTAGCTGTGAGCTGCTTGTGTGTGTGTGTGTGTGTGTGTGTGTGTGTGTGTGTGTGTGTGTGTGTGTGTGTGTGTGTGTGTGTGTGTGTGTGTAATTCACGTTTGGTCTGCTGCAGTCTAAGCCGAGACAGCCAGACGTTTCCCTACAGAGCTAGCTCAGACCTCATTATTTCCGCTCTTTGGGTAAGTCTGAGATCACACACAACACACACCGGGACAGCAAGGTCACAACTCCTTGACTAACATCCCGTACCTACTCAATGCTAAGTGAACAGGGGCTACAACACAAGAAAGGAGACAGCCCATCATCTCCTGCCCGGCCGGGGAATGGAACCCTGGTCCTCTGGCTTGTGAGACCAGCGTTCTAACACACTGAACTACAGTGTGTGTGTGTGTGTGTGTGTGTGTGTGTGTGTGTGTGTGTGTGTGTGTGTGTGTGTGTGTGTGTGTGTGTGTGTGTGTGTGTGTGTGTGTGTGTGTGTGTGTTGTAAAGAAAACTGAAGAGGGAAAGAGGTAGATTTACGAGTATACTCCCGAGGGAGCCTCTTAATAGTTCACATGGTCACAAAGGTCACTGCGGTCACTTGTTTGGAAAATGGAACGGCCTTTGTAAAGTTCTCTGTCATGACTCGCTGGATAGACTATAGTGTGTAGCTGTTGAGGATAGGAACAAGTGGGCGATGGTCCGTTACAAGGGTGAAGTGCTGCAGACCTGTGAGGTAGAACATACACTTCTTCATAGCCCACACTACCGCCAGCAACTCTAACTCGATTGTGGCGTAGCGAGTCTCCGCATCTGTCAAGAAGCGTGAGCCACACTGTACTAGACGGAAGTGTCCTCCCTCGTGGTCTTGTAGAAGGGCGTATCCCAGGCCGTACAAGCGCAAAGCGGCCGTTTGTAGGACAGCCGGAAGGTCAGGGTCAAATGCTGCGAGGACTGGTGGACTGGACAAGGCCTTCTTGACACGTTCGAAAGCCTGATCGTGGTCAGGGGTCCACACGAACGCTCTTTTCGGGCTCCTCAACAGGCGGAGTGGGGCAGCAGCGGCGGATATGTCCGGAGAAAAGTCAGCCAGTTGATTTGCGAGGCCCATGAATGACCGCAGGTCTATAAGATTGGCTGGCTTGACAAAGTCTGTGATGGCCCGGACCTTCCCAGGGTCTGCTGCAATGCCGTCGTGAGAGAGCTGGTAGCCACAGAAGGAGACCGCTTGAGCGGCCAGAACAAACTTCTCAGCGTTTAAGGTAATGCCATGTGACCTGCATTTTGCCAGAACGTTGTTGACCCGATGGAGGTGTGAAAGGTATTCCTTGTCGAACAACAGGAGATCGTCTACTACCTTCACACACTGCGTCAATCCCTGCAGAGCCAGGTCGCCCCGTCGACAGAAAGCGTCTCCAGTGGCGGCCGCGGAGGTAACGGAAGTGGCCGTAAGGAGTGATGAAAGTAGTAAGTTGTTGGTCTTCCTCGGCCAGAGGGATTTGCCAGTAACCACACAAAGTGTCGGTTGTTGTGAAGTATTTGGCCTCCGGGTCGACACTCCTAATCGCTGCGAATGGCGTAGGCGACGGGTGGGCCGGGCGGGACACCTGGCTGTTTAACTTCGACAAGTCGGTGGTGATGCATACACCTCCCCCGACCTTCGGGACGACAACCATCGGGTGGCACCAAGGAGATGGGTCCTCATTAGCTGGAGCGATGATACCCTGTGCCACCATGGAGTCTAACTCGGCCTTCACATGGTCTTGGTATGCCCGGGGAATCAGCCGGGGTGTGTGGACGGCGAAGGGTTTCGCATCTTCTCTGAGATGAATCCGCATAGGCGGTCCCGTCATAGGCTGCAGCGGTGCCTTCTGTAGGTCGTCCTTCACAAGAACATCTGCATACTCTTGGAGGAAGTACTCCTTGGCCTCTGCAGGAGATGTGTTGGCATGCAGTGGGAGTGATGGCGATGGTGCTGAAGGTGGAGCAACTGCGGAGTCTGGTTGCCTGTGGCACTGTACAGTGGCCACTGGCGTAGCACTTGTCGATTCCCGAATCCTGCCGATGGTACTAACGGCGTCGGTTATCTGCCGTGGAAAGTCCTTCGGTACGATGCCTAAATCCCTCAGGTGCTGCCAGGAGAGCAAGGGAGTGCTAAGGGAATTTTGTACATCAATCCACCCCGAACACGACAACTTGCCATAGGTGAGCTCCACCTGGAGGGAAGGGCATCTTGGACCCATCTGCGTTGTAGTACTCTAGCGGGGGTGGCGGTTGTAGGTTACGCCTCGTGAGGCCCAGGTGCTGGAGATGCTGTGGGCCTATCACCGTGGTGTCGGCGCCTGTGTCAGGTATCACCTTCATGCTACTTGACCTCTCACCGTGTGTGACGACCACGCGTATGGTAGAAGGCGTGGGCTTGACCCGAGCGGTCGACTAGACTCTGCGTACGCTGCTCGCTTGCTGCCTGGTAGACATGGGGACCCCTGACGGAGACTGTGTTCGCACCACATGAATAGTGGCACGGCCGTTTTTCTTCGACTTCTGAGGCTTGGGTTTCGCGGAATGTTGACTCTTGGGCCTGGAAGACTTGCAGAGTTTCTCGAAGTGTCCATATCGGCTGCATGCCTTGCACTGGACAGTCTTGGCTGGACATTTTTCTGTATGTGACCAGTGCCCTGTCGTGCCGCAACCGTGGCACACTGCCTCCGTAGCAGGGCAGTCTTTGGGGCCGTGCTGTTGCTTGCCGCAATTACTGCAGGAAGGGGGCGGTGAAGACACAGCCGAACGTGCGTCTGCCTTGGTTCTATGGTCCATCTTCTTGTCTTTCCTGTACTGAGAGACAGCACGGACTCCAGGAGGAGCACGTAAGGCCGAGGCAGCCGTCCTGGTGGCCTCGTTGGAGCGGCACAATGTCACGACGTCCGCGAGTGTGGCTGCAGCGTCGAGGGCGATGATCTTCTGCATTACTTCCTCATCCTGCACACCAGTGAGGATGCCGTGCTTGAGCCAGGCTTCTTTACACTCTGTGCTGTGAGCTTTGCAGACATCAATCTCTTCAGACAAACTCTTGAGCCTCACAAAGAAGTCTGCGAAAGACTCTCCTGTAGCCTGTTTGCAGGTGGTGAACGCCCGCCGCCTCAGTGCCTCGTTGCTGGATTCCTTGATGTGTTTCTGGAGAATATCGAGCACCTCGTCGACGGGAGAAGTGGAGCTTGGATGCACCTGTAGCGTGTGCTCCAGCACTCTCTGAGTCTCCAATGAAAGGCACATCCGTAACTGGATCAGCTGTTTGGGGCGGGGCAGGCTTGCGATCTCCACCATAGTTGCGTAATCTTCCCATTTCCGCCTCCATTCCCTGAACTGTTGGTACGTAACATCCGAAGGAAGAGGAGGTGTGGGCTGTACAGCCGCTCTAGGAGTCGGTGGTGCAACAGGCGGGTCTGGCGGGGCAGAGGCGCTCCCAGCAGTACTCGAAGACTGTGATGTAAGCGGCGCAAGTCTTGTTAGCAGAGCTTCGAAACGTGCTGCGTCTTCTCGCCGCTGTTCTTCCCTCTCGGCCCGTGCTGCGTCCTCCCTGTCTGCCATCCATCGGAAAAGTGCTTGCACATCCATGGATGCTGAGGGCGAAGGAGGAGATGAAGACTGCTGCGAAGCTTCCTCAGACTGTACGGGTGGTGGTGTTGCCTTCTTCCCGCCTTTCGGCATCACTCAGGGTGACTCTGGAAATTACTACGTGACCAGCGCCTCAACGGCTCGAACCGGCACGAGTACAACAGAGTACACAAGACTGTACAGACTACCCTGAAGCTGAATGCAGTGCGTGGTGTGCGTACGTGCGTGTGTCTGTGCGTGTCGGTGGTGTACGTGTGGCAGTGCTGGGTGCTCTGTGTATGGCAACACCGATGAAGCGGCGGCGGCGGCCCGTGGAGTGAGGCACTCGGACTGCCGGGCAGTGCAGCGTTACCAGATCTACCGATAAGTCGATAGATCTACTAAATTTCTGATGGATCTACCGATCTACCGACAGATTTCGAAAATATGGTCAAATCTACTGATTTATCGATCAAACCTCCCGAGAAATCCACGAAATCTACAGAGAGAGAGAGAGAGAGAGAGTCATGAGGTTGCAACGCGCTTAGACACGACGGAGAGAGAGAGAGAGAGAGAGAGTGGGTTGCGGAGTACGTGTCTCTTTCATGTACCGAATCTCAGTTGACGGACAACAAACCGATAGTACTGTAACTGATGTCGCTGGTTCGGGCGCTATACAGTCTTGACTCTTAGGCTCCTAAGACTACACACACGCACCTGTAAGTCTTCAGAGAATATACTTATGCTGTTTAAAAGTTCAATTTTGTGTTGATTTAAAATAGAGCCTAAAATATTAGCGGGCTGCGTTTGTGAAGTGTGTGGGTGGAGTGTGCTAATTTACGATTGTAGCCAACTACTTACTGTTCTCTAAACTCAACCTATCTACGGTTTTATATTAGCTGGTAGGATAGAACATTGATTTGTTCGGAGGATGGGAGGTCTATCTGGCCTCTTGCAGTCTCCTCATTTCTTAAGTTCTTATGTTCATTTTCTTTATGCATTTAGATCAAAGTGTTCCAATTTTTTTTTTTTTTTTTTTTTTTTTGAGTACCGGAAGATATGAAAAGTATAATTTGTCTGCGGAATTCTCAGCATGATCTTATTCTTAATAATAAACCTTTCAAAAAAAAAATCGTGTTTGTTGCCAAAAAATATGAGATAAAAACACATTATTTAAATTGCTCATGTTTGCATTGCACGTGTATTTAATATTATTTACCTTTGGCAGATAATATAAAAAGACATGTGACGTGCAATATATATATATATATATATATATATATATATATATATATATATATATATATATATATATATATATATATATAATCTACCGAAAAAAGTTTCCAATCTACTGATACGCGTAGGCTGTCTGCCGGCGAATTTCTTCCATGCAGCTAATCTCACTGCGCCATGTGGAACAACTTGCTTGTCGTGTAGGTGACCATATGTCCTCTACGTGGTGGGAAAGGCCATGGACACACCGAAGTAAGTAGGTCCTTTATTGCTGCGGTAGGAAGAGAAGTACAGGGCGGCTTGCGCAGGGACAAGGCATTCCCGGGGCAAGCCGTGACAACACGCTGAGAGCGATGCGCAGGAACTGAGATGCCAACTCGGCTTTATTGAATAACTGAATTCGCATCGCTACCTCTTACAAGGAACACATAAAATACTATCCTACAGGCATGTATAATATAGGTACTAAATCATTATAATAATTATTTCAATATAAAACTTACCTTGTACGTATAACATCAGTACTTTACAAAATGACAATTTTTTCCCTGTGAAGCGCAAGGGAAACTTAGCGTACCTACTGGCAGTGATAACGTCATTGTTGAGCGACGTGAAGGGCATCTAGGAGTCAAATTTTGAAATTCGCCCTTTATGCTTGGATTTAGAAGGGCGCGGTTCCGTCTTACCCCATGGGTCCGTCTTAGCCCACTTTCCCCTACACATACACGGCAGCAACATGCAAAGTACACTAAATACTCCGGAGCAAAGCTGCCTCACCTTGTTTCATTAATCAGCTAACTTTTGCACACATTCAGACCAAAGCTACTTTTTATTTATTATCGACGATTTTATATTCGAATCAAAATTTAAACGATGATTGAGAAATTTCGCCCTAAAGTTGTTGAGGGCCGTGACGGCCTTGGGCGCCGCACGGGGGAAGGATGTGTCTGTCGGGTCCGGCCTGGGGCCCAAGGCAGGTCCTTCTTTTCCTTGGTGGCCTCAAGTTTCACTAATAGTCGTCCACTTGCAGCGCCTCCCACTACTCAAGGGTCGCCATAAGCAAGAGATCAATGTCTACCACTCACCAGATGGTGCTGTGAGGGGCCCTAAAGGGGTGATAAGGGCTTCTTGCATGGAGTCTGGTGGTGAGTGGTGTGTACGGGTCCCCTGCTTATAATGACACCGGGCTGAACAACTCGCCATGAACGAGGGCACGCTATGCGCCATGAGCTAGGCACTGACAGTACCAGTGGTCCTTTACGTTAGGTTAGGTTAGGTTAGGTAATAAGGACTCACTTCATGACAATGTTTGGGGAGTGGTGTGTGGCGGGTCATTGCTCATGGTGACTCGTGTGCATGAGGCATTTCAAGGTTGCATCGTCACTGCTCTCATAACCACGGGACTGGTGTTGACCCTTTTCAGGTGAAAAGTTTCGTCCCAGTACCTATGTAGGTAATAATACTTTGAATGATTTCGCCGTCGCTATCGCCGCATCGTTAGCCTCGATAAACGGATTGTTGTCCTCAACAAACACATCTTTACCGTGGACAGTGGAATCGCAACCTGTCGTGGAATGCCATTATTAACATGCTCATTTTCCTTTGCGGCTTCAACCTCACTGGTTGTCGTCAACTTGCAGCACCTCACACTAGGCAAAGGGTCGCCTTAAGCAGTCTGCCGTGTCTATCGTCCACCAGATGATGCCGTGAGGGACCTTTAAGGGGTGACAAGGGCTCATTGCATAGAGTCTGGCAGTGAGTGGTGTGTACGGGACCTCTGCTTATAGTGACACCGTGCTGAACAACTCGCCATGAAAGAGGGGACGCTGTGCGTCATGCACCAGGGACTGACAATACCAATGGTCCTTTACAGGGTGAAAGGGACTCACTGACAGTGTTTGGGGAGTGATGTGTGGCGGGTCTTTTTTTTTTTTTTTTTTTTTTTTTTACGTAGGGAAGAGGGCCAGCCAAGGGCAAAAAAAAGAAAGTTAGAAAAAGGCCCACTTGAGCGCTGGCTCTCCAAAGAGTTTAAAAAGTGCCAAAACCGTCAGCCAGAATTAGGGGAGCAAATGCCTCGATACCTCCCTCTTAAAAGAAGACAAGTTGTAGGAATTCGGAAATACAGATTCAGGGAGGGAGTTCCAGAGTTTACCAGTGAAAGGGATGAATGATAGAGCGTACTGGTTAACTCTTGCATTAGAGAGTTGGACAGAATAGGGATGGGAGGAAGAAGAAAGCCTTGTGCAGCGTGGCCGTAGGAGGAGGGAAGGCATGCAGTTAGCAAGATCAGTAGAACAGTTACCATGAAAATAGCGATAAAATATAGAAAGGGATGCAACATTTCGGCGTGAGAAAGAGACTGAAGACAGTTAGTCAGAGGAGGGAGTTGATGAGACGAAGAGCTTTCGATTCCACCCTATCAAGCAAAGCTGTGTGACTGGAACCCCCAAACATGCGAAGAGTACTCCATACAGGGACGGATAAGGCCCTTATACAGAGTAAGCAGTTGGAGGGGCGAGAAAACTGTCGGAGACGCCTCAGAACACCTAATTTCATAGAAGCTGTTTTAGCAAGAGATGAGATGTGAAGTTTCCAGTTAAGATTATGAGCAAAGGACAGACCGAGGATATTCATTGTGGAAGAGGAGACAGTTGAGTGTCATTGAAGAAGAGGGATAGTTGTCTGGAAGGTTGTGTCGAGTTGATAGATGGAGGAATTGAGTTTTGAGGCATTGAAAACTACTAGATTTTCTCTGCCCCAATCGGAAATCTTAGAAAGATCGGAAGTCAGGCGTTCCGTGGCGTCCCCGCGTGATCTGTTGATTTCCTGAAGGGTTGGACGTCTCTGAAAGAACGTGGAAAGATGTAGGGTGGTATCATCAGCGTAGGAGTGGATAGGGCAAGAAGTTTGGTTAAGAAGGTCATTAATGAATAATAGAAAGAGAGTGGGTGACAGGACAGAACCCTGAGGAACACCACTATTAATAGGTTTAGGAGAAGAACAGTAGCCGTCTACCACAGCAGCAATAGAGCGGTCGGAAAGGAAACTTGAGATAAAGTTGCAGAGAGAAGGATAGAAGCCGTAGGAGGGCAGTTTTGAAATCAAAGCTTTATGCCAGACTCTATCAAAAGCTTTTGATATGTCTAACGCAACAGCAAAAGTTTCACCGAAATCTCTAAAAGAGGATGACCAAGACTCAGTAAGGAAAGCCAGAAGATCACCAGTAGAGCGACCTTGACGGAAGCCATACTGGCGATCAGACAGAAGATTGTGAAGTGACAGATGTTTGAGAATCTTCCTATTCAGGATAGATTCAAAAACTTTAGACAAGCAAGAGATTAAAGCTATAGGACGGTAGTTTGAGGGGTTAGAACGGTCACCCTTTTAGGAACAGGCTGAATGTAGGCGAACTTCCAGCAGGAAGGAAAGGTAGAAGTCGATAGACAAAGTTGGAAGAGTTTGGCCAGGCAAGGTGCAAGCACAGAAGCACAGTTTTTGAGAACAATAGGAGGGACCCCATCAGGTCCATAAGCCTTCCGAGGGTTTAGGCCAGCAAGGGCATGGAAAACATCATTACGAAGAATTTTGATTGTAGACATGAAATAGTCAGAGGGAGGAGGAGAGGGAGGACAAGCCCAGAATCGTCCAAGGTGGAGTTGTGAGCAAAGGTTTGAGAAAAGAGTTCAGCTTTAGAGACAGAAGAGATGGCAGTGGTGCCATCAGGATGAAATAAAGGAGGGAAAGATGAAGAAGTGAAGTTATTTGAGATGTTTTTGGCTAGATGCCAGAAGTCACGAGGAGAGTTTGAGTTTGAAAGATTTTGACATTTCCTATTTATGAAAGAGTGTTTGGCAAGTTGAAGAACAGACTTGGCATGATTCCGGGCAGAGATATAAAGTGCATGAGATTCAGGAGATGGAAGGCTCAAGTACCTTTTGTGGGCAACCTCTCTATCATGTATAGCACGAGAACAGGCTGAGTTAAATCAAGGTTTAGAAGGTTTAGGTTGAGAAAAAGAATGAGGAATGTACGCCTCCATGCCAGATACTAACACCTCTGTTATGCGTTCAGCACAAAGACACGGAAGCAATAATTATTCCAAGGAAAATCAGCATAATACCTCCTCAGGTCCCCCCAACTGGCAGAGGCAAAACGCCAGAGGCATCTTCGCTTTGGGGGATCATGCGGAGGGATTGGAAAAATAGGACAAGATACAGAAATGAGATTGTGATCGGAGGAGCCCAAGGGAGATGAAAGGGTGACAGCATAAGCAGAAGGGTTAGAGGTAAGAAAGAGATCAAGAATGTTGGGCGTGTCTCCAAGACGGTCAGGAATACGAGTAGGGTGTTGCACCAGTTGCTCTAGGTCATGGAGGATAGCAAAGTTGAAGGCTAGTTCACCAGGGTGGTCAGTGAAGGGAGAGGAAAGCCAAAGCTGGTGGTGAACATTGAAATCTCCAAGAATGGAAATCTCAGCGAAAGGGTAGAGGGACAGAATGTGCTCCACTTTAGAAGTTAAGTAGTCGAAGAAATTACTATAGTCAGAAGAGTTAGGGGATAAACAGCACAGATGAATTTAGTTTGAGAGTGACTGTTAAGTCGTAGCCAGATGGTGGAAAATTCGGAAGACTCAAGAGCGTGGGCACGAGAGCAAGTTAAGTCGTTGCGTACATAGACGCAACATCCAGCTTTGGAATGAAAATGAGAATAGAGAAAGTAGGAGGGAACAGAGAAGGGGCTACTGTCAGTTGCCTCAGACAGCTGTGTTTCGGTGAGGAAAAGAAGATGAGGTTTAGTAGAGGAGAGGTGGTGTTCCACAGATTGAAAATTAGATCTAAGACCGCGAATGTTGCAGAAGTTAATGTAGAAAAGTTGAGGGAGGTGTCAAGGCATTTGTGGTCTTCAACAGGAGAGGTGTCCGACCTGGGGACATTTTGGTCCCTCCCAGAGGGGACTCCGAGGCATTGTTTATTTTGGGTCCCATTTTTCTTTTAAATCTTGATTTTGAGTGAAGGGTGTATGTGTGGTAAGTGCATGTAGTTTTGTGTGAAGAAAGAGAGCTGTCTTTAGAGGGTAAGCTGTGACTACCCCCTTGAGTTGTGAAACACAAAGGGAAACATTCAACGAGATCACAACTAGCTTTAATGGAAGGTTCACAGCACCTCCTGAACTAGTGCTATTAGATATCACTAGGAGTAAGTTATTGTTTCGGTAGGTGTGTACTACCTCCTCCTTGCTCATTGCTACCCGTGTGAGGCGCAGTGAGGTGGCAGTGTCACTCTCCTCGCACTCAAGGGTCTGGGGTGAACCCTTATGGGGTGAAAGGGATCGTCTCAGTACCTGTGTAGGCAAGTGTACTTCAGTTGCATCGCAGTGAGGTGGCAGCGCTACTCTCCTCGCAGCTAAGGGTGTGGGGTGGACCCTGACGGGGTGAAAGGGTTCGTCCCAGTACCGGTGTAGGCAAGTAAACTTTAATTGCGGCGCAGGAAAGTGGCAGCGTCACTCTCCTCGCACCCAGGGGTCTGGTGTGGACCCTTACGGGGTGAAAGGGTTCGTCCCAGTACCTGAGTAGGCAAGTAGACTTCAATATTGTGTCGTGAAATCGCATCGTGAGAACTGGAATCGCATCGACATCCTGGAAACCCGCATCGTTACCGTGGAAACTGGAATTGCATCTTGATTGTGGAAACTCGCATTATTATCGTGGAAACTGGAATGGCATCTTTATCGTGGGATGGCATCGTTATTTTGGAAACTCACATCGCTATCGAGGAAACTGGAATGGCATTGTTATCTTGGAAACTCGGAGCGCTATCGAGAAATCTGGAATCACATCTTATCATGCACACTGTTACCGTGGAAGCTCTCGCGATTGTCGTTCGTTTCGTTATCTCTGAATTACTTAATTAATCTTGGTATTATTCTTAGCCTCCGTAGTAATAGAGATGTTGGTCATTTTTATCTTATCTCTTTTACTGTATTTTTTTCTCAGGGTATAGTTTAGTGCTCTTCAACTTTTTTCTAAGTTCGTGCACATTTTCGAGAAGCAATGAGGATTATTAAAGAAATGCACCAATATTTGTAATTTTCCCCTAATTTAAGACTGAAAATCAATAGATAACATTATTGTATATCTACCTGAAGCTATAGTTTTTCAGTCCTAAACGGTCGCTATATAGTGCAATATGTACTATAACAAAATGCCACATCTCAAACACATCAGGCGCATGTTCCATCTGAGTATAATATATTACTATTGCGAATAAATCGTAATACTTTGATTAATGCCAATAGGAGAAGACCCAAACTGTCACATTTTCAGTGTTCGCAGGTTGGTTTAATTCAGGAGTGGGTCAGCATCGTCTCGCGGTACAGAGTAGTCGTCTCTAAACAATGTATTACGATGTATCTATTGATTTATCATGCTTTTACTCCTTCCAATATTTTTTGTTCTTATTCTACCATGGTATTTATTTATAGTTACCTGAGTTTATACGACTAACATCATAATATAGAACAAAACATAATTGTCTGGTGTACCAAGAGCTTTCATTTATAGAGACTTAAATACAGCACGGAACCTTAACACACATTTCACCTCGCTTCTGCACAGGTTAATTCTTCACAAGGAATGAGTAGAGCAATATTTGTTCGGTTTTCTTTATGAGACAAAAAAAAGAAAATTAGCAGCCGAAACAAAAATAGTCCAAGGGTGCTGTAGTGTTTTCATCACCGTGTTCCTAAGCTCTGTCTTGCCATAGCATGAACATGGTATTCAGTTCAGTTCAGTTGATAGGCGGAAGTGTAGCCTGGATATCGACACTTCCTAATGTGTTTTGGTTTACGTTTTGTCTGGGTCTGTAGCTGTAATTAATTATTATCTAAACTTTTTACTTTATGTTCTCTTATTTTCCAAAAATCATTGGGGTGATTTGGATCATTCATTGGTATAGGTTGGCCAATGTAAGAGGAAATGTTTATGCCTTTAGACTATAGTCAGGGGTTCTCAACCTTTTTCTCGTTAAGAACCCTCTGAGTTAAAAGACCATCTACTCGAACCCCCAGTAATTTGATATCGAACAGAATGTTAATTTAGTGACTGACACTAACTCAATAGGCAAAGATATTCTGCAAAAGATGTATCATTAAATCACCCGTCTAAGTACCCCTGGAAATCTTCTTGTGAACCCCCGGGGGGTTTGAGAACCACAGATTGAGAACCCCTACCCTAGAAGGTGCTGGTGCCATGGTCCATATCACCTGGATACCCTCTCATAAGGGTATCCTGCTTAACGAAAAGGCAGACCACCTTGCTCAATATGCCCTTCAGGACGATACAGTGGACCCTGGCACTAGATACACTCTCGGCTATGTTAAAAGTATCATCAAAGACTTTCTACATAGTAGCGTTAGTTATTTTTGTTCCCATAGGTACAGTAGCAGTAGTCTTCACTATGTGTGCACGTGTCTCCCAGAGCTATACTTACACCTATGGGAGACACACTGCATCACACAACAGGATGGCAATGAGGCTCAGATTAGGCTATAAATACTTTTGGGAAGTCAGTGCTTCTCCTGGTGTATTCTGTGTGTTGTGTGCTGCACAAAGGGGACACATTCTGCGTCATTATGTAACGGAATGTCCCCTCATTGCTAAATTTAGCCCGCAAGGTCAGCATGATTTGTATACCCTTATTGACAACTTCCTTGACTCAGCCACTCTCAGGGATATACTTAAGGAATATCCTAAGTTTGCTTGCAAACTGTAGGATATTTATGCAATAAGGTGTGCAATATCTATTTTTTTATTTAGATTATTGATATGCATGCTCTATTTTTAGATTTTTTATATTCGAGCCTTAGTCATTGACCAGGGGATGAGTGGCAAAGCCTCCTCCTTTGTTGTATTTCATTGTTAATGCAACAAGGGGCCGCCGTGGTACAGTGGATCCGTGTGTGCTTTGGGATCCGAGGGATCTCCAAGCGCACGGGTTCGAATCCTGTCTACGGTCTGAGTGTAGGTTGGGCTTTCTCACTCGGGGCAACGGTTTCCCAGCGGGTGGGCTTTGAAATAGGAGGTACCCTTAATAAGTATCCCCTTTAGCCCATAAATTCCCGTGAAAAGCCCACATGGTATAAAAAAAATAAAATAAATAAATGTATCAATCATCAGTTGTACATTTCTCACTTTTTCTCAACCTAAACCTTCCAAATCTTGGTTTAGCACAGCCTGTTCTTGCATTATACATGATAGAGAGGTGGCCCACAAAAGGTACTTGAGCCTTCGTCACCTGAAACTCATGTGCTTTATATGTATGCATGGAATCATGCAAAGTCTGTTCTCCAACTTGTCACTCCTATAAGAACAAAAAATATCAAACTCTTTCGAAATCTAGCTCACCTCGAGACTCCTTGCACCTGGCCAAACACAAGCAGCACAGGTTCAGAAAGGTAAGCTTAGGTCATGTTTGTCAAAACTCGTAGAATACCATAATTAGGTCCTACACTATGTGGTTGAGAGAATGAATGTAGATGTTGTGTTCTTCGACTTTGCCAAACCTTTTGACAGCATCCTACTACATAAAGTCAAAGCTCTTAGCTTAACAGGCAAGCTGGAAGTGTGGATCCCCGTCTTTCTCACAAGATGCCTCTAGACGGTCACCATGGATGAACCCACATCAGTGGAGGCAATCAGTGGTATTCTAGACTTCCATACTGGGCCCTCTCCTCTTCCTGAGCCACATGGGAGACATTGGCGAGGGAGTGGGAGTCTTGTCCTTCGATCCCCTCTTGAAGCGACACAAGTGTGAGCCTCCCCATCACTACAGCAGACAGTGACATAGTGGATAAGGTGGTGAGCGGGGGATCGGGCAGACATACATGCGTAGGTTCGAATTTCATCGCGTGCTGCCTTGAAACTGTCATTTGTGGAGTGGTTTAGTTACCTACATGTCACCATGATACCTAGGTTCTAGGAGAAGGTGTAATTGCCTTGAGTAGGTGATATGGGCCCTTCTAATATGGGTACCACCTTATATAAAAATTGCCTGCGCCGCTAATGTGCGGAAACTGGACAGGGCTTCCCATACTCTTCAAGTATACCTACAGACGCTATAGGTAGGGTTGCCATACGTCCCGGATTAGCCAGAATTAGCCCAATTTTAAGCCCCTGTCCCAGTGTTCCAGCCAGTTTGTAATTTTGTCCCGGGAGCAGTGGCGGACCTTTAAAATTTGATGCCCAGGGCAATATACTGACCATTGGCGCCCACTGAGATAGTCCTTAGCAAAAGTAGTCATTAAATGTCAGACTATAGTCCGACACAAATATGAAGGCCGCTGAGGGGGGGGGAGACCTATCGGGAATTCCCCGGTTGCGGCGTCGCCAAACGTCGCACCCCCAATTATAAGATTAACACTGAAGTGTGGAGAAACGCCCATATCTCTCTCTCTCTCTCTCTCTCTCCCTCCCTCCCTCCCTTCCTCTCTCCCTCTCTAAAATAGACAAGTAGACATGCATCTTTTTTGTTGTTTTATTTTACTCTTTTTCCACACCACCCATGAGGTAAGAGTTAAGGTGCGTTTTTTTCTTTATAGAGGTTTTACCCTATAGGCATAATCCTCTCAGCTATTTAATCGACAGTTCTTCGTCAGAAGTGTCCTCCACATTGATAACAAAAGAATCCTCTAAGCAGAACTTGTTGACGCTGTAAATAATTAATTTCTCTTGACTATGAAGGTTGCGATGGCGAGTAGCGCGGACGAGACATTCACCTTCCATCCTGAGCGACAGGGAGGGGAGGAGTGACTTGATTTGACCTGGGGATTATCAGCGGTCAGGGAGGTTGACCTCTCCCATGTCCAACCTTGAAAAGTAGTAACGCTGGAGAGCAGTGGTGCTGCATTTTGTGGTATCTATACAAAATCATTGTCTTCATTACACTAAAACAATATTCAAAGCTCTCTATACATCCTTAGTAGAAATTTAAAGGAATACACTTTTATGACGGTTCATTAAGATGTAAATTAATAATGAGATCGAAACATGTGCTACGATGCTTGGCGACGCCGCAGCCGGGGAATACCCGTTAGGTCTCCCCCCTCAGCGGCCTTCATATTTGAGTCGGACTATAGTAGAACACGAACAACCTCAAAGGCAGTAGAAACACAAAGATAAAATGTAGGTACACAATTGTATACTTTATAGGAACAGCGCTGGTAAAATCACACTTTGACTAAACTGCAGATTTTTTTTTTTTACAATTCGAAAATTTTCAAAATGGCATATATTTTTACAAAGCAAGCAGGTACAAATCTCAATTGGGAAAACAAAAGCAGAGAGAAGACGGCAAGTGTTAATTTCAGTCGGGAAATGAGGAAAACGATAGATACCACGTGCATGTATTAGCACTTGTCAGCCAGCAGCAGGAGAGTGGTAGCCCGTAGTGACGTTTCCATTTGGCGGAGACTGTTTTTGTGCCCATTGCGCACTGTGCAACACTTTTTCTTTCACTTTAATTTGTTTGAATCATGAAAATTGCCATCAATATAGCAAAATTTTCTTCACTTTCATTATATTTTCATACGGTGCTAAGGGCTTGAAGTTAAGCGGTTTGGCGCCCGCCCCCACCAAACCGCGAGGCCGGGGCCTGGGAGCCCCACCCTCCCCCTATACACTATTTATTTTTTTTATCTCTTGTGTTTTTGTTATAACTTCAATGTTAGTCGGTTGTTGTGGTGTACGGGACAGGAAGAAGCGTATGATAATATTAATAAAGTAGCCAAGGGAGTAGGTGCTCGTAGGGATTGTTTTAGATTTTTGTGGCTTGCCATTTTACCGGTCAGATCACATTTCTCACTGCGCACTGTTGAACTTTGGAAATTGCTCCTAGCAGAAGTAGTATGTATAACTGAATCTGTTTGTGCTGGAAAGTGTACTAAATTCTAAAGCATAGCGATATTTCCGTGACTATTTTTTGAGCACAGATGAAGTTTAGCTGTCCCTCCTGTCCCCTCGTCCTACCCAAGTACCACCGCAGTCCTTAAACCACCCCCCGTGGTTGACTGGAGCGGCCTGTTTACCATCTCCGAAGATTCCTTGGGCTCATATCTCGTCTTTTTTTTTCTCTTTTTTTATGCAGGAGGAAAGCCAGCCTAGGGCAACAAATTATTAAAAAAAGAAAAAGGCCCGCTTGAGTGCTGGTTTCATTATAAAGAAGTGAAGAGTTAGCCACAATTAAGGAACAATTGTCTTGAAACCTTCCTCTTAAAAGAAGTCAAGTCGTAGGAAGACGGAAATACAAAAGCAGGCAGGGAGTTCCCGAGTTTACCAGAGAAAGGTATGAATGAATGAGAGTAGCTACTGGTTAACTCTTGTGTTAGAGACTTGGTCCATCCAATTGTTTTGAAATTTCAATATGTTGTTTGTTGATGTAAAGGGAATACATCAAATTTGGGTGAATGGTGGCGGGGACTTAAAGAAATGTTTTTTCTTTAAATTCTAATTTCACAAAATTCATTTTTCATTTAATTACATTGAAAAATTTATCATAAAATCTTTGTTTATATATCTACCATTGGTAGGAATTACTTTTTATTCTCATTTTATATTTTTGTTTACCTTTTTTTGTCTTCGAAGGAATACAATTCGAAAAGTGTTTTGTAGGGCTCCTGAATCACGTTATTTTTTTTTTTTTTTTTGTTTAATTAAAAAATCTAATTCTGACAAAAAAAAACTTGTATTTTTGTTGAAGTTTAAAATGATACCTAACATAAATCGATCAGTTTTTACAGATTTTGTGAAATTATTTGAAGTGCAAAAAAACATTTCGAGATATAGGTTTTTGAGGGTGTTTTTTTTTTTCATTTTGTCCTTGTCCTGTGTATTCATTTGATTGGCATGAAATTTTCTTATACCCACACGTACACGTGAATAATATTTTCTAAAAAAACAGAGATAAAATGCCTTATGATTGTGTAGACATTGGTGGCTTCCTGGACCATGATAGAATAAGACATTTTATCTCTGTTTTTTTAGAAAATATTATTCACGTGTAAGTGTGGGTGTAAGTAGGCGCGATGGTTGGTTTTAGGGTAATATGGTCTTGTACAAGTACATTGTACATTCATGTGTGATGAATAGTGTTTTCAAGTAAGATAAGAACTCGGTGGTGTGTACCACTCGTCTCATGGCCAGGATTTAGCTACACACCTGTCTTTTATATATATATATATATATATATATATATATATATATATATAGAGAGAGAGAGAGAGAGAGAGAGAGAGAGAGAGAGAGAGAGAGAGAGAGAGAGAGAGAGAGAGAGAGAGAGAGAGAGAGAGAGAGAGAGAGAGAGATTTTTTTTTATAGGGGTAGAGGCTTAATTTTTCAGGTTAGTGTAAGTATATTTACATAGTTGTGATAGTGAAGGTAGTGACAAAACATAATACATCTTGTGCAGAAATAACTGTGATGTACATGTATGTCTGGAGCGTATTAGTGGAAAGAAGCAGCCAAAGTATTGAGGGGGAGGGAGGGCATGACCGCCGGGCGGGCGGGAGGCGGGGCCGGGGGGCATGGTAGGTAAGTGATTAAGGCCATGCGAGGGGAAAATGATCCTCCAGAACACAAAAGTATGTCTCGTCTTAAAGATTTTATACCGAATCAGACAGGAAAGACTGATCTGCAAAAAATAGACACTGATGGAGCATAGCGGTCCCGCGCTTGGTTACTCAGGTTATACAACAGCTGTTAATTTTTTTTTTTTTTTTTTTTTATTGAGAAAAATGACGAATACTTGTGAAAATCAAGTTTTACCATCTTATTCGTTCAGCCTATTCTAGAAACCATAAATTACCACCTGTGGAGTTTATTTTCCATAACTTAAATCCAGTTTCGCCACCAGAGGGCCAAACGTAAACAAACTGTACTGTGACTTCCTCTAATTTCTGGATTTTTAACTGGATTTCTGCTGTCACCACCCTGCAGCTGCTGCACAGTACATCATAAAGGTCAAGTCCTTACTCACACACAAGTTGGGTTTGCCTCGTCTTTGGACTTAGCCTGTGGATTGGAAGGAAATTCACCTTCTCAGGCAAAGGCCCTCTGGTCCGGCTGCTTCATTTTTGCGCATGTGCAGTTGGTACTGCTGTGACATCATGGATACGTCACACTTCGTCATACATTGTTGGTGATGTACCTACCCTGCCGTGCTGCCGCCTAGTCGTGCAGTATGGAGCCCTCGGGACCGGTCTCCCTCGCGGACCTGGAGGCGGATTTAGCGATGAGTGACGAGGATGAAGTCCCTCACGAACATTGGCCGTCGTTACCATCTCTTGGACGCCACGACACGCTGGTCGCGGAAGTCGGGATGTCGCTCCCTACCACTCAGGCTTCCTCAGCCATCAAGTGCCGCATCAACTATGCCTCGGATAGCAGCACTGAGCCATCGTCTCCTGCCGCAAAGTCCACCAGGCGTAAGGAATCTTCTGGTCCTGAGCAGCGCGTACCTGTGCAGCCCACGGCTCCTTTAGCAGAGGCTTCGCCGCTGAGTGCCCCTTCATCCCCGGCGTTCGCTTCCAGGACTGATTACGTCAAGCTGCTATTCAAGGACAACCCTTCTGTTGACATTAAACTTCGATGGCTGTCTGAGGTTACTCGAACCTTTCGTCTGGACTCTGGATCGTACTCTGGCCGAGGTCAAGATGGCAGCTATTACATCCCGCTTTGTCTACATCTCCCGCCGCCGCTCGGACATTGTTGACAGTGTGACGAAGGGAGAAGTTCTATCTCTCTCTCCCTCGAGATACAGGATTCACCAGAACAGCCCCGTAAGTTCCCTACGTATCTCATTACCCGTTACCCTGTCTGCACTGATGCAGCCTTGGCCAAAGAGTTACCAGGCATTTATACCGCACGTCGCTTCTACCAGAATGGAACACCCATCAACCGTCTGGTGGTCACATGGAGCCTGCCTCAACCACCACCACCCAGTATCGCCTTCAGCTTCCTTCCATGCTTGCCTCCCTGTGAATTTCGCAGGATGCCAGATGAACAGCTCTGGTGTTATCGCTGCTGGAATTCTGGCCACATTTCCCGGTATTGCTCTGCGTTGGAGTGGTGCGCATATTGCTCTGAGTCACACGACTCACGGACGTGCCTGTATCGCCCCCCTCCTCCACCTGTTTCTGCCTCTGACTCAGCCCAGGTGCACCCACAGCCTTCACCACCGGACACTTCGCACTGGAAATGCCCCCGATGTCACCAGCCTGGAGTCAGTGCTTGGCATCCTGGATGCGCACGCCGTCGAGCCAACGCTGCACCATCTGCCACACGCAGGCCCACAGGAGCGACACAACCACCGCCGCCTCCACCCAACAGTGCTTCGCCCCCTGCTTCAACTACCGCTTCCGAGCCTATGCAAGTTACGGCATTACGCGAAGCTGTTGCCACACTTAAGACTCGCATTAGTACACTTTCAGCCCGTTTTGATGACATCGAAGCTCACCTCAATGGTTTAATCAGCAAGCAGGCCACGTTAGAAGCTACAATAAACGCTCTGGTTGAATCTCATCAAGTCGTCATTGCTTCAATTGACAACCTTACACGGAAGCTCGACACTGTTGCTTCGAGCCTCGAGACTCTGACTGCTCCCGCCATGCAGTCTCCCCCGCGTGCCGTACCGTCTACTGGTACCCACAGCACTACTGCTTCCTCTTCCCGTCGCCATCCTCCTAAAGGAAATGTTCAATAAACAAGTACAGCTACATGTCATCTTGTGGAATGCCTGTGGTGTTACTAATGCCCGTATCACACGGTCACGTATGCCCGCGACAGCGTGTCGCGCATCTGGAATATCGACGACCGCGTCGCAGAAAACGCCGATTTTCAGAGGACAGCGGGTCATCGGATATGATCCAAGACCGTTGTCCATTTCCCGCGACTGGAAGACCGTCGTGGAAAGACTATAATGAACATACTCCACAAAAATACTGAATTATTTTTTATAATGCTTTATTTGGCATATATCATCAATATAATGCTGTAATTTTTCATGATTTGCATACCCATCACTTATACGATATTTATTAATTACCTACAGATAGAATCGGATTTTGTTTTGATTTGTTTACCACCACAAGTGCTGGACTAGCCACCTTCGCGTCCAAATCCTTGCCTTCCTTTTTCGTTTGTTCTGCTCTTGCAGTGCAATTGCATAAAGTCCAACAGCTAAGCTAGCGTGGTCAACTGGGTCCATTGTGTTCAGTGGCGCTCCGCCCGGGTTTGTTGTTATTGTGGTGGTGAAGGTCTCGGATGGAAGATCAACGCCGTGTGCTATGTTTCCTGCGTTCTGATCGTCGAACATACTGGTCGCGCGACACCCTGTCGCGGGTATACGTGACCGTGTGATACGGGCATAACTGGGCAAAAATTACAGCACTCAAAGGGTATGTCCATCGCCGTCACCCGGACGTCATTTTCATTCAGGAAGCGTTTGTTGGCAATGCTCTGCCCAGGGAGGAAGCCGTTCAGTGGCTACGTGTCCTATGTCCATCGAGTCAGACACGGCTTAATCACTTATATTCACTTCTCCGTTCAGCATAGATTCCTTCAAAACTCTGCAGACAATCAAACAACCTTCCAGCTCCTTGAAGTTACTGTTGGCAGCGGCAACATACGGCTGTGTAACGTGTACGCCGCACCGGGCAGGATGGAACCAGCCATCTTTCCAGCTCCCACCATCCGTGGCGTTGTATACATGGGTGACTTCAATGCCCGGCATCCTGCCTTAGGAGATCTTTCTGGCACCGTCAACCGCAATGGGACTCGACTACTTGAGTACACTCGCCGTTATCAGCTGACTCGATGGGATACTGGTGGCGCCACACACGCTCGGGGCGGTACGTTGGATCACATCCTTACCTGCGGTCTTGTAGCTACCTTCACAAGTTAAATGTTCATCCATTCCAGCACTGTTCTCTGATCACGTTGGGCTCAGCATCCTTTATTCCCTCCCCAGTCAACCTGCTTCAGTAACCCGCACTCGAATTGCCATCCCCCCCAAGTACCGTCCTACCTACATCACATATATGACTAACCTTCTCCCTATGTTTGACCTACACTGCCCTGAAAAATTGTATTCTTCTTTTGTCGACTCTACACATGCCTTTTATACCAGATACGTCAGCAAGCCACACCTCAGGCGTCGCGCTAGTGCCCACGTTTTAACCTTAGACAACCGGATTGCTCAGGCGGAGAGGAAGGCCATGGAGGATGGCCTCACCTTTCAGAGACGACCAAGTCCTGAGACTCTGCACCAGTACCAGCTGTCGAGAGATGACTTGATTGCCCTACAGCGTTGTGTACTTACAGATTCGTGGCACAAACTGAAGGATGACATCAATCACCAAACGAGTGTTGCCTCCATGTGGCACATCATCAATAAGATTGTGAGGAAGAAGCCCCCCAGTGTACTACACCACAGCCCTGCACAATACGCATAGGATCTAATTAACGAGTGGTCGGCACAATCGCGGACAGACAATCTACCAGCACACATTCAAGACGCGCTCTCCACCCAGAAACACCACCGCGCGCTCCGCCTCTCAGCTGCATTACTCTCCACTGATGAGGAATATGATGTAGCCATAACTGTTGAAGACCTCCGCCGTGCCCTCTCTAGGGGCAAGGCGACGGCTCCGGGAGATGACGGCATCACTTACGCAGTCCTCCGCGCACTCATAGAAGTACCTGGCAACCCCCTCCTCCGCCTCTATAACCTTTGCTTCCGCGTGGGATACTTACCACACTCTTGGACCCGCAGTACAATAATTGTGCCCATCTCCAAGCCTGGTACCGACAAATTCAGACCAATCTCTCTCACCTCCTGTGTCTGTAAAGTTCTAGAACACATCATCCTCTTACGCCTCATGTTCCAGCTACAGGACAAGCTTTCCCCCCAACTGTGGAACAGAACTTTACGTGTCCTGTTCAAGGGAGCGTTGAGTACTACCGAGGATTTTGAACTTGCTACACCGCAAGGTGGAGTACTCAGTCCCTTCTTATTTAACATTTTGATCCATCGCCTGCTTTCCCGCCTTTCTGCCACTGACGCAACAGTTACTTGCTACGCAGACGATATATGTATTCACTCCAGTTCCCCAGACGATCTGCAACGCCTTCTTCACTCTTCTATGCGTCAGCTTCCTCGTGTGGTCTCAATATTTCAGCAGAGAAGAGCAGAATTTCCTCCCCACGTCCAGCGAGACGTCTGCCACAATTCACCGTGGGGGACAGTATCATATCACTATGTACGCAGTATCTCTATTTAGGAGCACCGGTGCGTATTAGTCCTGCCATACCAGCCAGACAACGCGTGCATCCCATCGTCCAGGTTTTACTAGCTCGACTGCACCGACGCCTGACGCCGCTCAAGTGGTTAACTAACTATACTGCTGCATGGAGTGTCCATCCCTGTCGCCAGGACTATAGACATTGCCTTCATCCGCTCCGTGATAGACTACCTTTCCCCTGCACTATGTCAGCTCTCGAGAACAACTCTACAGCCTCTTGAGAAATTTCAAAATCAAGCCATGAGACTCATCTTAGGGAGCCCTGCTTCCACCAGGATCGTCAATATGCAGCATGAACTTCGTCTACCACCTATTGTTGAGAGGATATATTCTAATGTCACTTATTTCAGCATAAAATGTCTCCATTACCCTCACTTATCTCTCCATTACTGTCACACTATCAGGACCTCTCCGGATCCAGCTGCGCCTCATCTTTTGCTTCGCCAAGGTGGACTCACGCTGATTACCACGGTGTGTTCTCGCATCCGGAGGCTTAACATCAACATCGTGGCTGAGAATGTGGACCGTGGCCTCCCTCCCTGGCGGACTCTTGTGCCAGCGGTTTCATACACTCCAACCTCCAAGACTGACCTGCCTCAGCTCCAAATACAACGTGCGCTGGAGACCATCGCCAGGCTGTCTTCATCCCTCGCTGTGAACCACCACCTCTACACCGCCGGCTCCCTGCAGGGAGACGGCAGTGCTGGCTGTGCTGTGTTCTCACCCAGCTTGGAAACACCGCGTGAGGGCTGGGCAGGCCGTCGCTTACCGAACTCGTCAAGTTCAATGTATTGTGAACTCCACGGACTACTTGACGCACTTACGTTGTTAACTCGGACCAGAAACAACGGCCTGGTCATATGTGACTCACAGCCAGCGCTGCGTGCCCTTACATCTCACAAGCCAGCACACCAACAACTTGTCACGCGTATCCTCCGTCTACTGGCCACGGCTCATGCAAGTTCCCTTGTGGTTCACTTCCTGTGGATCCCCTCCCACATTGGACTCCGGGACAGCGACACCGTAGACCGTCTCGCGAGGGTTGCTTGCGGTCTAGATCCGCCAGCTGCTGATGCTCCTACTGCTTCCCTCCTGTGCTACAAGATGGTACGTCTGGCCGCCCGCTCCCCAACTCGCCACCGTAATGATGCAGAGCGAGCCACCAGTGCGTCCATCCAGCATTATGACCATTTCTTCCCTCAGTAATACAAATATCGTCGCAGGGGACTTATGGTTCGGCGACACAACGTGGTGTGTGCCCGCCTCAGGCTTGGCTGGCGACCAGTGTGGCAGGTGGCTGGTGCGGCTGACGGGCCTCACTTCTCTTCATGCAGGCTGTGCGATGCGCCCCACGGCAACACCCTCCACCATTATTGCCTGCAGTGCCCATTTGTCACCCATTTCTTACCTCAAGGACTCACGCTCATTGAAACTTGCCAATATTTATTGAGCAGTGATGCTCTTGACGTTCTTCTTATGCGCCATCCACACTTGGTGGATATTGATAAAGTTATTTATTTTTAGTAAATAACCACATACTTCCATATGTAACTTGTATGTCTATTGTCACCTTGTATGTGTAAGATGTCTGGCACCCTTGGGTGCAATAAGTTGATCAAAACAAACAAAACAAACTTAAATCCCTCACCCCTTGGGAAACCATTTTTAAATGCCCCGCGCTCTTGCGTCATGGTCGAGATCTCATCCTAGAAACTGAGTATTGCAGATTAAAAAATGGCGTCGGACGCTAGGGGAGGAAATTTTATTTATGAAAAATAAACTTCACCAGTGGTAATTTATGGTTTTAGAACAGTCTGAGCACATAAAATGGGAAAATTTGATTTTCGCAAATATTCGTCATTTTTTTTACAGGGTGGCCCGCCTCAACAACTGTTTTGTGTTTGTAGGATCTTATCTGGAAATTGAGTATTGCAGATTAGATTTACTGTCATCTATCCAAGCCGACATGCCCAAGAGAAGGTGTAAGTTTACTGACGATATGAAGAAAGATTTTCCGTTTCTCAAACAAGCATACATTGGCAGTAACCGAAATATGATATGTAGCCAATGTGGATCAACATTTTCAGTGAGCCATGGAGGGCGTTCTGATATCAAAGTTCATATGCAAACTGCAAACTGCAACTGTAAATCTCTTTCAGCAATAGCGTCTACGTACATCATAGGTTGCAGATTTTTCAAGAAGACTGTCAGATTATGAGGTTCTAGCTGTTGCTGCAAAAGAAGCTACTTTTACATATCACACAGCTGTTCATGGATTGAGTTTTACATCGTCAGACTGTAGTTCCACACTGTTAACAAAATATTTTGAACCCAAATTTGCATTAGGTAGGACAAGATGTGAGGCAATTATTCTTAATGTAATTGCACCTATGTGCTGTGAAGAGTTACATGAAGAATCGAGCACATCCAAGTTTGTTTACGTCACAATAGATGCTTCGAACAGAAAGGATATCAAGCTTGTACCTGTGGTTGCTGGATATTTTTCACCTCATGAAGGTGTAAAAGTTCGTTCCTGGGGAAACCTCTGAAATTATGATAGATCATCATCTTTCTGTTCTCAACCAACATGATTTTGTTGATAAAGTTGTAGGGTTTTGTAGTGACAATTGTAACACTTATTTTGGAGAAGCAAGAAAGGGTGAAATCAATAATATTATATTTTTCAAACTAAAAACAGGAAATCAGAAGAAACCCCGTAGGGATAGGATGGTATAATCTTTTGCTATTTGACACTGAATATCTTGTAAAAATTTACAAATGTTCTTACATTTACACTGTTCGTGTGACCCGTGTGAATTCGCAGCAGTACAGTATAAAAGAGTTTTGTAACATGGTAACACAAGATTTCTGTCACTTCTTCCTGCTCTGGAGAGGATTCTTAATATATATGAAGGCTTAAAAAACTATCTTGATTCCCAAGAGCAATAATGCCCAGCAATATTTCAAAGATTTTTTTGAGCCAAGCAAAGAAATATGTTTATGGTTTGTTCATAGGCAGCTAGATTTGTTCAATAAGACTATCCTGAAGATGGAAAGACAGAACAGCACTGCAACAGAGATAGCTAATGAACTAGACCTATTAAAAATTAATGTGAAGGAGAGGAAAGACAACGGTTTCATTCCACATGGAGCAAAAGTGTTGCTACGCAAGTTAGAGGAAGCTAGAGATATCAGTGTCAACTCTGTTAGGTCATTTAAGGATGACATTAATGCTTTCTATGACAGATGCCTGGCTTACATATCACTGTGGGAGAAATGTTTTTAAAACGTAGACTCCCATAGGTAACTAGAGGAGAAGTTACTTGGTCAGAAGTTGAGAAAACAGCAGAATATATCAACAATCTGTGCGGAAAGGCTGTAATTGATGTTGTTAGTCCTATTGATGAGGTTATTCTAGTTAAACGCTGCATGTCAAATTCTACTAAAAAGAAAAACTAGGAAGAAACGCTCTACGCTGGCCACATCTGAAGTAAAATGGATCGAAATGTTCCGGGACTTTAACGAAAAGAATCTGTCAGTTACTAATCTCAAGCATGTATTTTCTTTACCCGACACCTCAGCCCCTTTGGAGAGAGTCTTCTCTATCATGAACAATGTTTGGTCCCAAGACAGAAGTAACAAGTCAGAAAGTACTGTTAAAACCTTGATTTCTTGGAAGATGAACATAGCTTATCATGTCAATTTTTTGACAAGGTAAAAAGAGACCATAAGATGCTGAAGAAAGTTATCTCCAATGAAAAATATGAGTGGTCGAAAAAGGAGTAGGGAAGCTAGTAGAGCTGACAAAAAAGCCTCTCACCGAATATACACCTTAGGTAGTTTAGGCAATTCTATGTGCTTAAGTACTGTATAAGAAATAAAAGTGTCAATTCACTTTTTTTTTCTATATAAACCATCTTCATAAGCAAATTTTTTGTATTATAATGTTCCATAATCTTTTCTGATTGAAAATAAAATGCATTTACAGTATACATTTAGCAGTGTGAATAGCATGTGAATGCTTCATAATTCAAAATTGTCCCGGTTCGTATGTAGAAAAATTATATAAAAAAAACCCTAGCTTAACCTACCTTTGAAAATTTTATTTAATGAGTCTATTTATTCTACCTACCTGAAAGAAACTACCTGTGAAAGGAACTATGCTAAGTACAAATATGTACTTGTAATAGGAAGTTAGTTAAATAAGTTTGAAATATGATTAAATTGTAAGATATTTCATGACGGGTAGTTTATCTATGTCTATCTATGAAAGAAACTTCCTAACATCTAAGCTCAGCTATCTGTGAAAGGAACTATATACTACATATATGTAGCCATCTGTGATAGGAACAGCCAGTTAGATAAATTTACCTATATTATTTCTTATAAAGTATCTCAGCTTCATTTTTAGTGGAATTGGCATGTGTATACATATATATTTATATGTATAATCTAGTTTTTGTTATTTATGTCTTTGTTTATGCATTTTCATCAATGTACTTTAAAATCAAGCTACAGCTCATAATCATTCAAAGTTGAAAGCCATCCAAATTAATGTTTTACTATATGTTCACTTGTAAAATCTAATTCTGGCGATTTCTCTTATCTGCTAATATAAATTAAGTCGCCAGAACTAGGATAGGAAGTCGACCAACTCTTTAAATATCGCCATGAAGTTCAAAGGTAGCTAGCGGCATGGAAGTATCATTAACCCCTTCAGTACTGAGACGCATTTTTCACCTTGAGTTTTCGATATGATTAGACGATTTTATTTGCATTAGGAAAGGTTTATGGAGGTCAAATAAATAATGAACAAAGTCTTTACCATTCAAATCACAACATATGTTTCTGAAGCTGAATGAAATTGCCAAAATAATTATCAGAATGAATAAGAAAACACGTCCTGGTACTGAAGGGGTTAATATAAAGTCGCCAGACGTCACTCATAAAAATCTAACATGTTTATTAACCCTTTCAGTGCACGTAACAGAGTGATACTCAGCTCTTTGCTTAGTTGAAAAATTACATTTTGCAGTGAATGCATTGTGATTTCGTGAACAACTCAACTAAAACAAGAAAATAAAAAAAAAATGTGGCGACTTTATGAGTTGACGGTAGATTATTATCAAAGCAGCCAAAAAAGAAAGAAAGAAAGAAAAGGAAACATAAATATATCACTTTCATTCTTGAGAGAGAGAGAGAGAGAGAGAGAGAGAGAGAGAGAGAGAGAGAGAGAGAGAGATTGATAACTTTATTGTTGTAGAAGTGTATACAACAATGGAGGGGGTCGGGTCATGCCGACCACTCCAGAGAGAGAGAGAGAGAGAGAGAGAGAGAGAGATAATCTTCGGTGCTGAAAAAAAAATGAAACAAATATTTTCTTAGACTCTTATAGCGATATTTTTTTTTTATTATAACATAATACTTATTTTTAATTACAACTCTGTCTTACTACGAATGTGCTTTCCATCACAACAAATTTTCTGATTGGCTGTGTGAAAAAGCAGCAGCCAATCAAATATAAGCAGGTATGAGAATCTCTTCTAGCAAAACGACATTATATGATTTACAATATTCGACTGTAGTGTATTTTTCACATTAAATAAGAACAATATACTTATTTCAAAAATTAATTTCTTTCATAGGTGCAATAATTTATTATACTTGATGCGAGAATTAAAAAGGAATGAATAATATACTTTGAATGTTTGCCTACCGACCTTCCCTTTTCATCCCTCGAGCGGACCTGGTAAGTGCATGTGGAGTGTTCACGTCTTTTTACCAGTATTTCATTAAGATATGGCTTCTCTTAGAGTAATAGGAATTAAACCAGTTTTGAAAGCAATGGTATAGCAAACCCTGGTGGAGATGTGGCCTGGCAGGAGTGCCTGGTGTATATGTTATGGCCTGTGTTTACATGCGGCGCGTGGCGTGTGTGGTGACTCTTCCTCCTCCTGTGACCTCGCGCTTTATATATTCCCAAGTACCTGCTATGTTCTTGGCTCTATTTGCTACCATTCTATTTTCGTCTTATCATCAGGAATTTTTTGATGTTCCAGTGCCATAAAGCTTTATTATTTTCAGTTGGCGTGTGCCTCGTGCATCACCTTACGTACATCACACCAGGTTCTTGCTTAGTTGGACTCTCAAGAGGGAACGCCAGTCATTAAAAGAATAACCAAGGAGTGCGTAGTAATGAAAATAAAGAAGGAAAATGTGTTGTAGGCCCAGAACGGCAATGTTTTAATATACACGTTCCTCCTGATCTCGGTTTCCCGATTCCCCCTTCGCAGCTCTTTCACGCAGCTGGTTTGACGTCACATATATGAAGCCACGCTATTGGTTAACAACACACATGTACACACGCTACTCCTCTTCCCTTTTTCGTCATCATTCTCACCCCTTATTCATTATCTTTCTCATTCCTATTTCCTCACATTCATTTATTCGTTATCCTCTCCCTCTATTCGTTATTAATTTTTATATCGAGTTTTATTGCCATTTCCTCCTATTGCCTTATTATGATATTCTCATTTCCATTTCCTCCTGTTCCATTATACGTTATCTTGTTCCCCTATTTGTTATCCATTTTTCCTTTTATCTGCTGGTTTATTATAATTTCTTCATTCCCTTATTCATTATCATATTTTCGTACCCATTTCCTCCTATTCCTCTTACCCATTTTTCTTTGTTTTATTTCCATTCTCCATTTATTATTCCTTTTTCTTTATTTCCTATTTTATTTCCATTTCCACCATTTAGCATCCATTTTTTTATTCCCTGTTTTAATCTCATTTCCTTCATTTATTGTCCCCCTTTTCTGTCTTTCCCTTGTTGAGCAGTAGCGTTGCTTCATGTGACGTCAAATCAGCTGTGTGAAAGGGGAGCCAGGAAACGAGAGGAGCTGGAATGACGTCTATATTTGGACAGTGCCCCCAGAACAAATGTTAATGTTATATTGGACAAAGTAACAGTAGATATAAGGTCGGTGGTCATCCAAGAAGTTGGTGAATCCTTTCTTAAATCTGTCGAGAGAATTAGCTTCAACCACATCAATGGAAAGCGAGTTCCAGACTTTCACCACTGACTGGGAAGAATGTATGTCTGGTATAGCGACTGTAGGAATAATGATTTTATAACGATGTCCTCTTGTGCCAATAATAGTTGCCAAAGTAAACAAATGAGTTGGAGAAATAGTGGAGAGGTGCAAGAAAAATAATATATGTTATCAGAGGCATGTTCTTACCTCCTCATAGTGTCGGCTTGTGTGCAGTGTAAGTGATAGGATTAATGACATGGAAACCTAACAGATCCTTCATCTTTTCAGTATGTTGAGAGTTTTGTTATGTTGATCCCAGCTGTCCCTGCGGCATTGTGGCATTTGTTAGTAAGATGCTGCATAAACATTTCCTGGTTAGTCATGAATAAGCCTCCCATACAGTCATATGAATTGTAACTGCACCACAAGTATCTTATCAACAATGGGGTATTTTCAGAACTAGTGGTTGTCATCAGGTGGCAGCACAGTATGTGTCCTCTTTGCTCACAAAAGGATAATATAGAATATACCTATAGTGTCATTCTATAAACATATACATGCAATAAGTCAATATAATATATTTTACTATATAAATCCTTCTAAGTCGTAACAAGCAAAATCGAACCCTGTTCATGAACAAATATATATAAGTTGATTTTCTAGTGAATTGAAGCTGCTTTGGCCATCTCCACATTTCCAAAAGAGTACACCTGTGACCAGGCACCACTCATGGTCCATCATAGGCTCAGTTTCATTCATAAAATCATTTTCACTCATATTCAGTCACTTTTTTTTATTTATCATCACTCGCATCATCGCTAGGAAGGTACTCAAGGTCGGAGCCAGAAGGCTCGGTGTCACCCATGGTGGTAAAAAATAATAATAATAACTTGCACACACTACAAGCCAATATGGCTACTATGAAGTCCACACAGGCAGTGTAAATCTGCACACACTACAAGCCAATATGGCTACTATGAAGTCCACACAGGCAGTGTAAATCTGCTCGGAATGAATGCATAAATCAAGCTAAGGAAGACTCCTGTTCTATTGGGACACTGGCTGTAACATAGACCAAAAGCAACCTACTAATTGGCTACTAGAATAGTGGGAAGGGCTTCCCCAGTGCATCTGTGCACCCACAGAAGGCCTCTGACAGCATCCCAAGCCATAATACTAGCATTTGATTTTTTCTATTGAGATCCCATTGCCAATCTCATATATGCACACAAACTTGTATGTGTGCATGAAGGGACATTTCAAGACATGTTTCCTTCCCCCTTCCCCCCTCTCTGCCTTTTTTTTTTTTTTTTTTTTTTTTTTTTTTTTTTTCCTTGGCTAGATTTCCCTTCTTATGTAAAAAAAAAAGATATATAAAGAAAGAAAACAGGCTCTGCACTAGAACCAAGACAGCGCCCACCATAGATATCTTCTGGAATTAATTCAAATATTTTAAATTTATCTGCTGCTCTCTTCATAGAAGGAAAGGAATTACTATGATTGGCTGAATTCATTCTTTATTTTTCAATTTGCATTCTCAATCAAAACCAATCATTGGGACTAACTTTGTCCTTGCACAACAAATGTGAAATGCACACATAGACGAACACACTTTCACTGGCATAGTTTAGTGTCCTTATGTCCATTGTACATGTGTGTTCATCACTACCCAGCATTGGCACGGCAATGAGCTAGTTTGTTAGAAAAAAAAAATTGAAAAAATCTATATTATGAAAAGTTTGTGGTAGGTACGCATGGTGTTCAAATTATTGAGAATGAGAAGGCTTGTATGATGTGAATGTCAGAATGGAAAGAAAGCCATGCTGATACTGATGTAAGAGTCAAAGAATGTTACCTAACTGAATGTTTTAGGGTCCATTTGGTCTTGCTTGGATCAGCTTTCATTTAATTTTAGAATTTGAAAGTACCCAAAGTTATTTGTTTGTATGAGACAGTTTAGTGACATTAAAGAGACTTCATTTGGAATATGTAGGATATTGTAAATTAATTAAGTTGAGGCACTGCAACATCATTGGTCATCACTAGCTTGGTCCATTGTTTAAAAAAACTTATGCCTTGAAACATTTGTCTTTTCAATTCAAAGCATACCTAAATCTGTCTGTACAAAATAGCTTTTAATAAATGTAATGTTATTCCGCAGAAATATAAACACCAGAAAATAAGGAAAGATTAAATTTTTCCTGCTGAAGATTAACAGTGCCTAATTATATATCATAATTATAAACAAGTATGCCCTCATCTGTAAATGTTGACAAAAACTTGCCTCTAGTAAATCTATTCTAATTCTGTGTATCCATATATGTATACAGGCAATCCTCGCATAACGAATGGGTTACGTTCCTAAAAGACATCCGTTGCGTGAATTTTCATTAAGCGAACCAATTATAACAAGTTTGACCCCTGATTTGAAATTCCATTGAGAGTAAACAAAGCGAGAGTGCATCGTAGTACAGTAAAAGTTTAATGAAAGTAAAAATTATGAAGTTAAACATTTAAGCAGTTTAATTTAAGTCATTACAATGTATACTAATGTATGTAAGAAACTTTATAATGTTATTGATCTTAAATTTACGAAGGGAAGGAGACTGGAGTGGAAAGACGCTAGCCGGCAACCTGTGGAATGTAAACAAAAGGCACATCATTGTACTGCATACAAAACTTAAGTACCACATTTCCACAAGGCTTTCCATTTTATCCATTGCAGAGTCACGAGTTCAGGTGGTTCTTTTAGCTTGCAAGGAATATACGGTTTCACCAGCCTTCTTGATAGAGTCTACTGATTTGAAAATAGTAGATACAGTAGATGGAGCCAAGCCATGGTGGCGAGCAATGCTATTGGGTTTCTCACCTCTCTCGTGCCTGTGAATAATAAAATCCAGCTTCACTTCGAGAGTAAGAGACTTCCTGGTCTTCTTAGCAACGCTATAGTCCTGCTCGTCTAAGAATGTGGATTGGGTGCGGCCCCCATGGGAAATAGCGGGAGGACAGCGCTGCCATACCTTTAATCCCTCGTTGGCAACCCCCCCTCTCTCCCTCTTCTAAGTTTACTGCTCTCTCATACGTTGTAATACTAAGGTTAAATGCGTATGTATATTTGCTGACCATATTTGCTAAAGTTTTACTAATATTAGAACTCTTCTGCATCACTGGCTATGAGACATGTTTCACCACTGTACAGCTTCACTTCGAGAGTAAGAGACTTCCTGGTCTTCTTAGCAACGCTATAGTCCTGCTCGTCTAAGAATGTGGATTGGGTGCGGCCCCCATGGGAAATAGCGGGAGGACAGCGCTGCCATACCTTTAATCCCTCATTGGCAACCCCTCTCTCCCTCTTCCTCCCTCTCTCCTCCCCCTCTCTTTCTTCCTGGTCAAGGACACCGCAGCTGACCTCCCATCACCTGTATGGATGGCGGGCGTGATTGGTGTTGCTGCCGTGAAGATTTGAATGTAGTTTTTTTCTTACTTATGTCAGCTTATTTTAAAGTACTTTCCTTCACGATATAATCTAATTATAACTATGGAACTATTTACCCATCCCAAACTGCAAGGAAACCTCTTTATAAGTATATTATTATTATTTTTTTTTTAGCAACACTGTAAAATATGTATGCCACGTTTCTTGCCAGGCTTATGAATATATTATCAATAATAAGTTTACTGCTCTCTCATACGTTGTAATACTAAGGTTAAATGCGTATGTATATTTGCTGACCATATTTGCTAAAGTTTTACTAATATTAGAACTCTTCTGCATCACTGGCTATGAGACATGTTTCACCACTGTACAGCGGGAATTCCCCAACACAGCCGCACCTAATCCACATTGTTGGAGGAGCAGGACTAAATGACATTGCAGGGCATTTTGGTGGCATGTAGAGCGAGGGAAGACGAGCTGCTGCTGACGCTGTTATTGTTTTGAACTAGGGGAAGTGAGTGGTGCGCGTTTTGTCCACGAGAGGCGCTGGTGTATTCAAAAGCCCATTGGCTTGCGTGATACGACGGGGCTTTCAAACTTGGAAAAAATTACCTGGATAAAATTTTGTTAAAGCGAGTTTGGTGTTCATTATACGAACAGATGGTAGTAAAAGGAAACATTCGTTAAGCGGGGGTTGTGTGTGTATATATGCACACACATACAGTGGAGATTATTATTATTATTATTATTATTATTATTATTATTATTATTATTATTGTACATACCATAGGTGAAAGCTGGTCATGGATAATGTAGAAGAGGAGGGGAGAAGGAGAGATGTCATCGGAGGACAAGTCATCATTCTTGAAAACATCTTTGTAATTTTTTTTAAGACTGGCAGGACTAGGGATGCGCACCGGTATATGGTATACTATTTTACCAGTATTGCCAGTAAAACCAGTATCAGAATGGGACAGTGGCGGGTGCGGCTAGGGAGAGGACAGCTTTGTTTACAACCATGTGTGCAGCCATTCAATTACCAGATATTTTCACCACTAATAAGCCTTTGGTGTTTATGTAAGATTATAAATGAAAAACTACAAACAGAACACTCAAGAATGTTATTCTGATAGCTGGGGCAGCACAGCTGGCAGAAAGGGGGGAGGTAGAAATCAGGGAGCCTTGGTTTACAACCACGTGTGTGGACGTTCGACTATCAAGTATTTGTTTGAGTATTTAATTGAACATTTTCGTTCAAGTATTGATAAGTTCCACTATTAAGATGGTCGAGTATTGAGTCTCCACTGTATTTGTATCCGTATCCCAACTTTCCAGTCTGTTTTAGAACCAAAACTGTGGTTACTTTGTATGTTAGCATTTAGGATTGATTTCTTCTAACCCCTTATAGCTCATAGTGTGAACCTCACTGTATGTCTGCTATTTTAGACAGGCAGAGATATACTTACTAAGCTTATATCATGTTCATAATGTATTGATGGATGGATTTTCTGTTGCAGGCAAGATGGCTCCTAGATATGAAATGGCCGTGGGCCTTAACAAAGGCCACAAAGTCACCAAGAACACACGCAAGCCCAAGCCCAGCTCACGCAAGGGGGTGAGTCAGCATTAGTAGATATATGTGGATATATGACTTTATCAGAACCTGCCAAAAGTCCATTTTTCATCAAGATATTCAAACTGCCATCATACTTTACTTTGGCATACATTCATTCATGTATAGATTCTTCCAGTGTGTAATTAAGTAATTACAACCTGCAGCTAAATTTTTCTTTTCTTTCTATCTCTCCTTCTATCTTTCCTCCTTTGTTCTGAGCATCACCTCTGCATTTATTCTTTCATTCACAGCAACCTGTGATCCAAGATACTTAAAACAACCTACTTTCAATAAACAAAACTGCATTCATCTTCCTACCTTCTATCTTTCTTTTATATTTCATTACTTCTAAGTCTTCTCAGTCCATCTTATGTTACACATTTAACAAACATTTAGTGTTCATCTCAATTTTACCTATAAAACTAGCAAACATCAGCCATAAGCCTAATTTTTAAGAATTTACTAATACTAGTGTAGCTGTTTTCAAATTTTCAATATTTAATACTTTTGCAGCTATGTACTTTAGGTTAAGTCAACCAGACCCAAAGAAATCATATTGGAAATGTTGTGAGGAGAACTACACCTCCCCAACATAAACCCAATGATATTTGACAGTCTTATGCAATGATTATCATATTTGAAATCTCAAAGTGTTCCTGTTCAAAAGAAAATTTGTATGCATCCTCTAAATTACTAGATTTTGTCATTCGAAATGCTGCATTCAGGTGCATTAGGGAGACAGTTCTTGCTGTCCAAGAGTTATTGTTCATGTACTACCAGTGTCCATTGTCACCTGACAAGTCCCATTATTATTTCACTAAAATTTCAAGTATCAACATGATTTTTCTTACCTTATCACATAGAGCTTCTCATTCTAAGTAATTTCGACCTCATATATGTGTGTATATATATATATGATATATATATATATATATATATATATATATATATATATATATATATATATATATATATATATATATACAGGCAACCCCTGCTTAACGAAGGGGTTACGTTCCTGAAAAACCTTTTGTTTAGCGAAACTTCGTTAAGCGAACCAATTATAACAATTTTGACTCCTGACTTGAACTTCCATTGAGAGTAAACAAAGCGAGAGTGCATCATAGTACAGTGAAAAGTTTAATGAAAGTAAAAATTATGAAGTTGAACATTTAAGCAGTTTAATTATGATGTACACTCTGTATCTATGTAAATGACTTTATGGCTGATGATCTTAAATTTATGAAGGGAGGGAGAATCTTCTTCTTGGAGGTAGGTTGGGGCCGTGCAGGCTGTATGTCACAGCCTCTAGTGCCCCAAAGGTGCAGTATGCGGTGGCCTGCAGGCGACACTGAGACACACCAAGGGAGGGAGAGTGGAAAGACACCAGCCAGCAACTGTGGGATGTCAACAAATGGCGCATCATTGTACCACATACAAAACTTACGTACCATTTAAGCATCTTATTTTACAACAAATTATAAGTAGTAGTGCAAATATTACTTACACATTCAGTCAGAATCTGATGAGTAGAGCTAATGCTTATGATGTCTGGTGAGTCAGCAGCTGGTGAGTCTTGGTCACAGGGGAATGAAGTGGACGCCACAGGAGAGGAGGGAATGTATGACCTTGAAGAGATGGACTGAGCAATATCTCTTGAGAGTGATGGTGTTGGTGACACTGATGATTTAGTGGAAGGAGTGGATGGCCTGAAGTAAGACTCGATTGATGGTTGTGTAGCCTTTCGTCTCTTTGCAGCCAATATTTCTCTGTAACAACAGAGTGCATTTTCTATCTCATGGGCTTCAGTAGAGCTCCTAGCATAATTTGGATCCACTTCTTTCAATGAATCAATGGCACTCTATTTTGCGAAAAAATTCTTGCAAAAAATTAATTGTTAGCACTCGTTCTTTCTCAGGTTCGGTTGTTTCCTGGTGAGCTCGCTCATTTAACATTTCCTCAAGTTCTTCGTTAGTCAGGGGTTGCCTGTGGCTGTCCATCAACTCCTGAACATCTTCATCCACCTCCTCAAAA